>NC_064853.1:84783451-84968451 GCF_024139225.1 Suncus etruscus | reverse complement strand
TTATGCACCATTTCCTTTGTTTTTAGACAGAACATGAGCGAAAATTTTATTTTGGCAGTTATATTATACATTGTTTTATTATGAATACATCTTTTATGGGAACATGCCAAGTTTATTCAAACATCCACTCCTTTATACTATAATTTTTAAATAATTTTTATTGTGACCAAAGTGAATTATGAATCTTTCACAGTAATATTTAAGGTACATAGTAACAATGAATTAGGTCCATTCCCATCACCAGTGTTGTCCTCCCTCCACCCCTGTTCCCAGCATGCATTCCATATCTCCCTTATTTGCCCCCCAGACTGCTAGTGTAACTGCTCTACTCTGTGTATAACTTGCTGTAGAATGGATATCAATTCTGTTGTTGTTGACTTTGGGTTTGGTGTTTGAGTCTGATAACTTTTTTATTTCTTCTCAATGTTCATATGACTGTTTGATTCTGGTACCCTCCATTTTTCCCCCTCAATTTATGAAGCAGAACAGGATGATTCAAGTTATCTGGTTCTGTTTGAAAAAAGAGAAAAGAGGGGCCGGGCGGTGGCGCTGGAGGTAAGGTGCCTGCCTTGCCTGCGCTAGCCTAGGACGGACCGCGGTTCGATCCCCCGGTGTCCCATATGGTCCCCCAAGAAGCCAGGAGCAACTTCTGAGCGCATAGCCAGAAGTAACCCCTGAGCATCACAGGGTGTGGCCCAAAAACAAAAAACAAAACAAAAACGAAAAAAGAGAAAAGAAAAAAGAAAAAAACTGGGAGGATTCTGTCTAGAGGTTATAATTATCAATTTAAAAGAAGAAAAAAAAGTAAAAAGAGCAGTGGTGTGTAGTGGTAAGGTGTCTGCCTTGCCAGCGTTATTCTTGGACTGACCATGGTTCGATTCCCGGGCGTCCCATATGGTCCCCCAGGAGTGATTTCTGAGAGCATAGCCAGGAGTAACCCCTGAGTGTCACTGGGTGTGGCCCAAAAATACAAAAACAAACAAATACATATGTAATGATGTTATATTATATAAAAAAAAGAAGAAAGAGAAAAAATAAGAAAAATAAAACAAAAAAAAACAAAACAAAACAGAAAAACAGCAACTACTAAAAAGTACTCACCTCCTAAAAACAACCATCATCATATAGTAACCACAAGAATGAAAGAAAATTAAAATAATAATACTAATAAATACAAAAAAGAGAAAGGAGAACATAATGATAAAAACAAATAAAACAAAAACAAAGGAAGGATTGCTGGTGTGTCAAAGTTTTGTGCTTCCATTTTTTTTTTTGGCACAATAAGTATATGGGGAATTTAGAAAGGGAATTCCCTTGGCCTAAAAGGTATGGGGTTTCTCTGCCCTCCTGCCATGGGAACAACTATAGGCTCCATACATGCTCATTTTCACACCCCTTGGTCTTTTTATGGTGCCAGGAGACTTCTGTTTAGTTGGGTATGATAAAATCAGCCTTGATAACTAGAGATCTTAGTATTTGCACAGGTCATAGGATGAAGGCTAGGTTAGAATCTTTCTTTATGGCTCTAGAAGTTCTGTTCCATCACTATTGTTGTAATCAGTCTTCTGTAATTGGTGGTCTTGGATTTTGCTCAGATTCTAGGACAAAACCTAGGTTGGAGCCTTTCATTATGGTTCCAGAAGTTCTGCTCAGTTGCAGTAGTCAAAGTCAGACCTCTGGGATTAGAGATCTTGGATTTTGTACAAATCCTAGGCCAAAGTCTAGCTAGGTTTTTTCTTAATGGTTCCAGGCTAAGTTCTGCCCATTCATGGTTGTCAGAGTCAGTCTTTTGTAGTTAGCAATCTTGGTTTTTGCACAGAGCAAATGATGGCATGTCTTCAGGTGATGAGGTAGAACAACCCACTCTAAGATCAAGTTGTTGTTACTGTTTCCTCTTGTCAGGATGTCATATTAAAACTGGTGCAAGTTGGTACCAGAGTGGTACTAGGAATTTCCTAGAGGGTATTTGGTTCTTGATGCTGTTGCATGGAATTGTGTCTGTTTTATGTCTGGGAACTGGGGTTCTGGGTTGGACAGTAGCTGTCCGATCACATGGAGTCTAGTTGGGTCCACATGATATATGTTTAGGGTGAGAGGCTCTCCTCTATTATAAAATGTATGGGTTCCTGTGCATAAGATTTCCCATTTTTTAGAGTGCCCATTCAAAAGGGAATGGTGCCATAGTATATTGATGGTGCATTTGGGGTAAGAATGACAGGCTATACAATCTTTGTGCCCTGGTTTTGACCTGAGCTTTTATCCCAGGCAAGACTTTTTCTTCTAGGTCTTTGTCCCAAGTATACTTTAATTTTAAGTAGCTTAGTATTTTTACATGGACCATACCCAGCATTGCTCAGGATTCCAGAGTCACTCTCAGTGATTTGATAATGCATGCTTGAGATTTATACCAGTTGTTTGGAGCCTAAGAGTTGGTATTTGGAGAATACCAGAATCATATTCAGTAATGCTAAGAAGGCATATGTTGTGTTTGGGATCACGTACAGAACATAGCACATCTAGGTATGTGGACTACCAAGTGAATTATATTTCAGGTCTAATTTCAATATTTGGGAAATTGCTAAACCATTTTACATAGGACATTGAAAGAAGAAATATGGAACTCCGGGGTATATAGGGGATTTGGAATAAATAGTAGACAATATCTTACTGAAAATAATCACTTTTTAAAGCTATACTTTATTTCCTATCATTATTTATTACTAGGGGCAGGATTGGGTCTTTATCTTCTTGAGTTCAGGAATCACTCATGGCAGTGACCTGGGGACTATGTCATACTGATGACTAAATTCCTGTCAGCCAAGAAAGAGCAAGTGTTTTCATTCCTATACAATAGTCACCTGATCTTAATTTAAATTTAACTTGAGGTACTGTTGGTTACAATATGTGTTACCCTATCACAACCTTAAAGGATACCATCATGGTTTTATTTTTTAATTTTTTGTTTGTTTGTTTTTGGGCCACACTCAGTGGCACTCAGGGGTTACTCCTGGCTCTGTGCTCAGAAATCACTCCTGGCAGGCTCATGGACCATATGGGATGCTGGAGATCAAACCCTCGGCCATCCTGAGTCAGCCATGTGCAAGGCAAGCACTCTACCACTGTGTTACCTCTCTGGGCCCACTACAGTGGTTTTAATCTCCTTTATAAAAGAATGTTAAATATAATATCTGAGGAGATCTCCACCCACTTCAGTTAGTTGAATAGACTGCCTTAAAGCTACTATCAAAACTGATTACTCTTAGTAAGTGAATAGTTCCTGCAACAACCAATTTCTATGTGATAACTAACAAACAAGCCACATTTTACACTGCCCATTTTCTCTCATTATTTTAGGTATATAATAAATATACCTTGGTTAATCTAGAGCACGAGGCAATGCAGTACACCAATACATACATATCAAGAAAAATGAAAATTAACATGATTGCAGTTTCTATTAGATCATATGGTAGAAACAAATATATATGTTAGATGTAATGCTAAAGTAAATGGTAATCTACTGGTGAATTCAGGACCTAAAGTACTGTCAGGAAAACAACATGTATATTAGAATTGCGTCATTGCATGTATAACATAAATATAAACCCTGGAAATTTAATTAGAAAAATTAGTTTTTTAGCCTTATTCATGTATCACAGAAGCTGTTTGACTACCATATTTGCTGGCATATAAGGCGACCCTTCAACCCATGAAACTTCCTGGTGTCATATTATATGCTGGTATACGGCATGCTGAAACTTGTTCTAGCTTCAGGGACGAGTAATCCGCACCCCTCTTACTTTTAAGAAGTAACTTGCTTTTAAGACTTTTAGGAAGTTTTTCATGGGTTGAAGGGTAGTCTTATACACTGGCAAATACGGTAGTTTTTTACAAAGAACTTTTTGAAATTTTATGATTTTTGAATGTAGTACTTTAATAGTTGCTACTCTCAATACCAAATATAAAAGGACCTGTTAAATACTCTTGCTTAAATGTATGTGGCATGACCAGTTTTGCTATTTTTCTTCTCTCAAGAGTGATTATCAGGCCAGAGAAATAATACAGCTGTAGAGCTCTTGCCTTATATGTGGCCTTCTCGGTTAAAACACTGGCATCCTAAATTGGTTCCAAGAGCAATGCCAGGAGTGATCCTTGAGTCAGGAGCAAACCTTGAACACAATCTGATAAGGGCCTCCAAAAACACAAAAAGGGATTATACTGGCAATGAAGTTCTTATCCACAATGAAATCATACTAATAAATTATTCCTCTGATTACCCAATCATAAGTGATAAATCAAAGTGAGAATTGAGTAGGAATAAGCATATAGGCATTTGGGTTTCTAGGGATGAACATCTCCTTTGGGGTTTAAACAGGTGTTACAGAATTGAGTACATGATGTTGCATTACATCAAGTAGCAACTGTTACTGTAAAATTTCTGGCTACACATTTCTAAGCAAAGAAGTACATTGCTTTAGATCTTAAAGCAATTATGTGCTATACAATGTACATATGACATATTGAAAGAAAGAAAGGTAAAAAGGTATCAAAAAGTAAATAAAGATTGTTGTCAAGAACAGATATTGAATTTTGTTTAAAATACTAGGAAAAAAAATCGTTCAAATAAACCAATTTTTCTCTATAACTAATCAGAATAAAATAAATTATCATTTTGCTATACTTTTAATTTTATAAATTATATTGTGCCAAATGGAGTAATACTGTTTATGTTTTTCAATATTATACATAGATGCACAGAATCTGGAGACCAACATGAATACATTAAATGATTGTTTTTATGAATGATAGACCTTCAGTAATAATATTGCAAACCATAATTTCTGAAATGAAAAGAAAAGAAAAGAAAAGGAAGAGAGAGGCATATGGGGAAGGGTAAGAGAAAAACTGGAGACATTGGTGGTGGTAGCTATGAATTGATGAAGGGTGTTGTACATTGTATGATTGAAACTCTATCATGATCAACTTTGGAACTATGAAAAAAAAGTTATTATAATGGTTTCACATTGTTCTATGCCTTATGACATAGGAGATATCAGTATCTGATTTGTTGAAGATATAAGTGCAGTAAAAAAAGATATAATATTCCAGCTAGGGCTCTGCTTATTCACTTAAGCTTTCATTTTCTTTCAACTCAAGAAACCAATAGTCATCACTAAAATTAAAGATAACAGTTATTTATCCTCATTGAAATTATGACATAAAATTTAATATTAAGCTATAAATGAAAAATATTTGACTCCATAAAAAGTAAACACATGCCTGAAAACTTAGATCAATTCTGATTATACTTAACCTCAAGGTCTTTTCTTTGACTTTGTGTTATAAATTCTGACCTGAGTCTCTCAAAACATAAGTCAGATGTTTATGATACTTTCAAAGTGTCTCTTAATTTTATGGCCAATGAAAGCAATCCAATTATTCTTGTTAGTCTTCTGATTTTCTTAATTATTTCTCATCATTTTTCTTGTCCTAACTCAGTGTTATCTGGACTGTCCTAAACTGGAACCATTCAAAAAAACAATAATATTGTTATCAACAGAAAAAAAATTTGTTGGAAGTTATTGAGGTGCTATCTGTTAAAAATGTGTTGTCATATTTAATGTTTACTCTGTCCTTTTTTAATATATATTTTATTTAAACAACTTGATTACATACATAATTGTGTTTAGGTTTCAGCAATGTAAAGAACACCACCCATTACCAGTGCAACATTACCATCTCCAATGTCCAAAATCTCCCTCCTCCCACACTACTCCCACCTGTAATCTAAACAGGCTTTCTATTTCCCTCATACATGCTCATTGCTAGGATAGTTCACAATGTAGTTATTTCTCTAACTAAACTCATCCCTGTTTGTGGTGAGCTTCATGAGGTGGGCTGTAACTTCAGCCCTCCTCTCTTTTGTGTCTGAAAATTATTATTGCAAAAATGTCTTTCATTTTTCTTAAAACCCATAAATGAGTGAGACCATTCTGCATCTTTCTCTCTCTCTGACTTATTTCACTCAGCATAATAGATTCCATGTACATCGATGTATAGAAAAATTTTATAACTTCATCTTTCCTGACAGCTGCATAATATTCCTTCATGTATATGTACCACAGTTTCTTTAGCCATTCATCTGTTGAAGGGTATCTTGGCTGTTTCCAGAGTCTTGCTATGGTAAATAGTGCTGTAATGAATATAGATGTAAGGAAGAGATTTTTGTATTGTATTTTTGTGTTCCTAGGGTATATTCCTAGGAGTGGTATAGCTGGATCGTATGGAAGCTCGATTTCCAGTTTTTGGAGGAATTCCATATTGCTTTCCATAAAGGTTGAACTAGATGGCATTCCCACCAGCAGTGGATAAGAGTTCCTTGCTCTCTACTTCCCTGCCAACACTGCTTGTTCTCATTCTTTGTGATGTGTGCCATGTATTGTTCCTTCAAACCTGAATGTGAGTTTTTCTGGGTGCAGTATTCTAGGCGAAGCATTTATTTCATTGAGTTTTGTCACTATGTCCCATCACTGCTTTCTGGCCTGGAGTGTTTCAGGTGACAGGTCTGCAGTAAATCTCAAGGATGTTCTCTTGAATGTAATTTCTCTTTTTGATCTTGCTGCTTTCAGAATTCTGTCTCTATCTGTGGGATTCATCATTGTGACTAGGATGTGTCTCGGGTGTTTTTTCTGGGGTCTCTTTTAGTTGGTAATCTTTGGGCATGCAGGATTTGATTGCATGTATTTTTTAGCTCTGGTAGTTTCTCTTAAATGATGTTCTTGACCATTGATTCTTTCTGGAGATTTTCTTCCTGGGTCTCTGGGACTCCAATGATTTTTAAGTTGTTTCTGTTGAGCTTATCATAGACTTCTATTTTTATCTGTTCCCATTCTTTGAGTAATTTTTCTATTGGTTGATTATTTGCTTTAAGGCTTTTTTCCAATCTCTTCTGCTGTATGGAGTTGTTATTCACCTCATCTTCCTGTGTACTAATTCTATCCTCAGCTGCTGTTAACCCGTGGGAAAGCTCATCCATGTTTTTTTTTTCATTTCATTTACTGAGTTTTTCAGACCTGTTATTTGACCTGAAATTTCATTTTGGAGTTTTCTCATTTCTATCTTCATATTCTCTTGATTCTTATTAGTGTTCTCTTCTATACTTTCTTTGAGTTCTTTGAACATCTGTCATATTTCGACTCTAAACTCCTTATCTGAGAGACTGACTAGTTGCTTGGCCATGTTCTGGTCATCTGAGTTGCCGTCTTCATTCTCTATGTCTGGCGCTGGCCTGCGTTGTTTCCCTATTGTCACACTTGTATTGTGGGGTTTTCTAGTGTTGTGGTTGTATTCATTGGCTAAATCATGTGCAAGGCTGCGTAGCAAGTGGAGTGGCCATGCTCCTCTGGCTCCTCCCTCTCTGGGTGTATCAACTCACCTCCAGGGTAAGCTAGCTGTGTGCAGATGAAGCCACACACAGGATGAAATCAGGCCAAGAATGCAGCACAGCACAGGAGACAGGGAGAGATAGGTGCTGGCATCTGAGTTCCAGCAGAGTTCAGCAGCTTTCCCCTTTTCAGGCATATCAACTCACCTCCTCTCTGTCCTTATAAAATTTATCACAGTGAGTATTATGCCTATTATAAGCAAGCAATAAATAAAATATTTTCTATGACTTCTAACTTAATTTTTTAGCTCTTTATAATGACTGTCATATGATCCTTATCTGAGTCTATATTATAATAATTTTAAGTTATTCACCTTGATATTAAAATATTTAAATTAGATTAGAATATTTATCAATGCTTCTGATTTGCTAGCAACATATGACTCATTAATGTGGATTATAAAGTATGGAAGACGTTACCTACCAATAAAATGTCATTATATTTATTTTTTGTTTTTTTTTTTATAAATAAAATTATTCTTCTTTACATTGCTATTGAATCTTATAAAAAATCTATTAAAATCTATAATTACTACATATGTGCATATTATATATTTATATAATATCTCTCAGTACCTAATACTAAAACTTTTGCTGTATATCTCTAAATATATTCCTTCTATGCTGATTATTTTTTTTACCTCAAATGAAATGTCTTTATACAACTATACTCTGTCCACCATCAAATTATTTGGTATTATAATTTGTTGCTCTTCTCTATCTTCATTATGGCTAGAAAACGAGAAATGAGAATGTATGACATGAAAAAACACTGAATTAAATGATTCAATGAAAATATCCTGTGCATACTGTCTTTTTTTTAAATGTGGTTATTTTACTGTTTAAATTTTACTAAAGTAATGATATGATGTGCAAAATGTTTCAAAGAAACTTGCAGCTATTTCTTTACATAACTTATATTTAGCACAAATGGAAAGAAATTAGAGATCTGAAAAAAAGAAGCATCTCAGTAAATAATAAATAGAAACAAAAAATAGAGTTGTTTCTTTCAATACAAAGATTTTTGTATATGTGAGGATATATCTACCATAATGCATCAATAGAACCATCTGAAATTATCAGAATAAACTCTATCTTACAGTACTAAGAGCCGTGATTATTTCAAGCAGTAAGACTATAACATGGCTAATATGAATTCTTGAATACAGTATTAAAAGTAATACAAAATTAATTAAGAAAACTAACAATAAAAATTAATTATTATCCACTTTCTATTTGTCAAATAAAACATAATGGAGCATGTTGTGCGGGGTCCTGTAAGCCCCCCGCGGGGGGGGGGGGCCCGGCCAGCGGGAATCGGCTGGGAGGCTCTCGGACGACCGCACCTTTATTTGGCTGGGTCAGAAGAATAACCACACCTGTAAAAAATCTGAGAGAGGTTAGTAATAATGACCTCAGGCGATATAACCGGTCTAAGGTGGTCTTTATTGGGGTCCAGCATCTCTTATATAGAGGAGGAGAAAGGGGCAGGAAAAAAGACGGTGTCAATCATACATTTTGGCGCGAAAGCCATGAGACAAAGGCAGTAAATCGTCTTCCAGAGGGGAGGGAGAAGGAGTGACAATTTTACAATCATTCCCAAGTCAGCAGCTTTCAAGGGATTGCCCTATGACCCTAAAATAGGGTCTGCATCTCACTATCCGGAACTTTCAGCAGTTTGTGATGGGACAAGTTTTGTTGCATAGTCATTAACTCCGGAATGAAGTTAAAGGGAGTAGCTCATATCTGGGAATGGTATCGGGTTGTTTGCTTTCTCTCCGGGGCTTCAAAGAGAATATCCTGCAGCTGTAAATACCTTTCCTGTTAGCTCAAGGGCTCACAGCAAAGACTGCACGTAGGCAGCTTTTAGATGAAAAAAGCTGCATTAAGACAGAAAAATTGATCTCTGACAGGACACTGTCTCCAACAATGTTGTAAAGCAGGAAGGCCAGGAGCCCTAGAATCTACCGTATAGGCCAAGACAGGAAGAGGGAGGGCCATGGTTGAGCCCAGGGCAAGGAGTCAGCCAGGGAGAGGATCAAGGAAAGGGAATAGCAGGAGAGGAGGCAGAAAAGGCAACAGAAGCAGAGAACCCAGCAGTTTATCCAGCAGTTTCGTAGCAACCATTCAGGAGGAGTAGTCCAATAGAGGTAGCCCACTCCCTGACTTCACCAGTCCTCAGCAAATTGGACCCTAATGGTAGTTACAAAGGGTCTCTTCTGGCTTCTAAACCATTAAAGGGATAAATTTGTATGGCTGACTAGGAGCCATAAGAGTCTATCCTCTAAGACCTGACTACAATTGAAAAAAATGCAAGTTACAAACAATATATGACTGAATAAAAACACTTATCTATTTTTCTATGTATTTATTAATCATCAATCTTCTATAATCAATCATCTATCTTTTGTGTAATACTACTCAATCAAAAAAAATCCCATTCTTTGTTACATCATGGTGTATCTGGAATATATTATAACATAGGAGAAAGATTAATGTTGAATAATCTCACACATATAATATATCTCTGATGATTTATTAAAGCAAAGGCAGAAAATAGACAGCATACAATAGAAGCAAACCCTTAGACTGCTACCTAAATTGATGGGAGAGTAGAATGGAAGGCTCTTGTGGACTGTGATGAAGGTATGTAACACTTAGTTGGTAGGCATTGTCCAGTAGCATTTTATCCTTAAAATATCAAAAACACTAAACTCTTGCAAAATAATGTTAACTTGATAATTTAAAAATAAAATAAATGTATAAATATCTGAAAATCTAATAGATCAATTCAGCAAAAAATCTAGTTTTCTTTTATTCTAACTTTATGACTAATGAAGAAAATCCTTAATCCTCAATTTTCTTAAGAGGATATGTAAGTACAAAACTGTTTACATAGCATACACAATGAACACAGGCATGTGTATGCATTTATATGCATGTTAATATGTGCAATATAATATTGCATTATCTATCATTCTTAAAATGTAAAAAGACACATACACATATTATTACCATTCAGATATGATTATAAATTTAGTAGTTTTCAATTAAAAATCAGTTTTACTCGGGTTCCATTTTACCTAGCATATGTTCTTGCAAGTATATAGCAAACTGCCCACTTTCCTTTTTCATTCTCTGGCTTCCTTTCAAATATTTGTTGTCTTTATTTGATGTTAGTAGATTTGACAGTGAGAAAGTCTCTAATGAAAGTTCTTGTTTGTACTGTGCTTTGAATCTACTGAGCATTTGGACCACTTTAATGTACTCGGCAAGTTTAAATTTTCCCCTGAATATATCACTAGCAAGGCAGATTAGTTTTATGACTGAAATCTGGTCTATTTTAAGTATCTCTTTAGTCATCCTAAACCTCTAACACAAGGAAAAGAGAATTGAATGTTTTTCTGTGCTTTATTTTAATTAAATCAGATGCAAGAACAAAATACTTTTTCTTTTTTAGATTGAGAGTGAATTGCTGCCTTGGTTCCAAGTCACTGCTTGGTAACCAAATAACTCTTCTTGGCCTAGATTTATTATATTTCTACCTCTATGTGGAAAAATGTGTAGACAGTGTTGTTTGGGACATTAGTTGCTGAACTCTTTTACTGACACTTTCCTCATTAGGTCTCTGAGAAAATTAAATAGATTCTATCATTCTCTTACCTAATATGCTGGTGATACTTTATGTCACTAGAATATTAGTGTAAGAAGATTTAACTGTGACTTCTAAGAACTAGCATCACATTAGGAATGAAACATTTTAATGCCTCCAGTCAGGACAGAATCAGTGGAATGACAGAGAGAGTATTTTGACATCTCATCACCTTTGAACCAAATGAAATTCCCAAAGTTGCTTTTAGAATTGCTTTTAGCACAATTTCTAAGACCTAATAAAACAAGTATGAAAGAGGGGATAAATAGTACTGCACCTGCCTTGAAGGTTGCTGGCCTGGTATGATCCAGGCATCTCAGAATGTACCACAAGTAACTCTAGGAGTAATTCTTGAGGGAAGCACCAGAAGTGCACTTGAGCATCTCTGGCTGTGGCACCAAACTCCCAGTAAATAAATAAATAAATAAAGTTTAAAAATTGAAATAAAACAAGAATTAAAAATTAAATATTTATTACATAGAAATTTCTAATGATCTCTAGGCTTTGAATAATACTCAGGTTGTGAGGTCTGCCTTCAGGAATTGATGTGCTTGTAGTAAAAGCTTAGATCACAAGTTTTGGAATCCAGAACGTAGACTATAAAATGTTATATTGATAAACAGACTGAGTACAAGACACAACTATGACAGATCCACAAGAATTTTAATTAAGAAGAAAATTTTATTTATTTATTTTTGGTTTGGGGTCACACCTAAAGATGTTCAGGAGTTGCTCCTAGATCTGCACTCAGAAACCATTCTTGGCAATGCTTGTGAGACTAATGAGATACCAGGGCTCAAATTTTGATCTGCAACATGCTAAGTAAGCACACTATTTACTGTAATGTAGCTCAAACCCAGAAAAGTTACTTAACATCTATAAATAGAATGTAATTCATATGATCTTTGTCTTTTCATCAAAGCTCTTTACAAAATTTAGCCACCAGCTCTATTTGGTAAAAGAGATGCTTCTTTTGAAACACTTAATATAATCTTTCAGAGTTATCCAAGAAAAAAATCAAACGCAAAATAACCGAGTTACACAATAAATTTGAGACTTTAGGTTATATAGTTTGCTTATTTGCCCATCACTCATCTGCTAAAAGTTAATAATCTAAGACATAAAATAATGCTAGAACTATACCAAGATTTCCAATCCTATATTAAAATGGGGAGAAGAGTTGAATAGAAACTTTCTCAAAGAAGAAATTCAAATGCAAGGAATGCATAATAAATTAATGCTCTGCAACATTAATCATCAGGAAAATGAAAATCAGAACAACAATGAGATGTTACTCAAACCTGAAAGATTAGACTCATCCAAAAGAACAAGAACAAGTGTTGACATAGATGAAGGGGAAAAGGAAACCACATTAACTGTTGATGGGAATGTTGAAGGATTGACCCCTTTTGGAAAACCACAATATGGGCATTCTTCAAAAAACTAGGAATTAAACTTCCATTGAACTTGCAATTCCACTTTTTTGAATATACTATAAAGGTTCAAAGCCACAATGGTGAAAAGACCATTACACTCCTATGTTCTTTGCAGTACTATCCACAATAGCCAATATGGCAACAGCATATGATGACTGAATAAAGAAGCTATGAAAATTACTTAGCCATAATAAAAGATAAAATCACACCATTTTTTATGATGTGGCTGAATCTGGAGAGTATTATAGTGTGTGAAGTTAGAAAGAGAGAGTACAGAACAGAATTTTTCTCAGGATATAGTATAATATATTAAAAGGATAAAAATGTTCAAAGGCAATGAAAACAAAGAAAATGAGAAGTGATCTTCAGCAGGAAGCGCCATTCAGGAGGCAGGGGATAGTACAGGGAAGGGGCTACAATAGTTGTGGGGGAATTATGAAATTGGGAGTAGAAAGCTATATAAAAACTAGTAAGGTGTTATGCATAAAACCTATCAACAAGACTACAGTAAACTATATTACCAAGTTATTTTAAAAAGTGTCTCTTTTAGAGGTAGACTGGTGGGTGGGTGGAAGAAAACTGGACTTGGGAGTACTAGTGGATGGAAGCAGGGACTCTTGTAGGAATTGGTGTTGAAACATTGAATGCATGAAAACCAATCATGAAAAATTTTGTAATTTAGAGTGGTAGGATGTTCCTTCCAAATTAAAACAAATGAGCTTTCAGAGCAATAGCACAGTAGGTAGGGTATTTCATGTGGAAGACCTGGGTTTGATCAACAGCAACCCATATGGTCCCTTGAAGCTGGCAAGGCTGATTTTTGAGCATAGAGAGCCAAGAATAACCACTGAGTGAACCAGATGTGGCCCCCAAACCACAAAATACTCTTGAGTCATTGAGTTTACTTCTTTTGGAAGCTTTGTGTACCAAAGTATAAGCAAATTCTAAGCTTTGCATGTACTTATATTTTGTTACATTTAAATTAAATATAATAAAGTTGTGTTATTCTTGAATTCCAATTTCATCAACATAATATACAATATGTTGTATACATTTATGATAGACATTTAAGTATGCTATAATAGCCCACAATGTAACATCAACCAGTTCAAAAAAATAAACCAACTCAGGATCAATTTGCTCACTTAAAGTAAATCTTGACACACTCTGCCCTTGGGAGTGCTCTTGGCTAACACCAAGAGCCATTTCATCTCCTATGACACATATAGGAATTATATTTTATCTCATAATTTATTGGCATGATTTCCTAAGATTATCAACATTCAACAATTATTCCAAAGAAAATTTTGTTAAAGACCAAAGCATGACTTAATTTGATTAAGTCAATAAAAAAACTCGATGATAAAATTCACTCCATTATTCAATAAGATCACAGAGAGAGAAAAGGAGAGACAGACATAGTGGCCAGAGTGGGGGGGGGCAGAGAGAGGGGTAGAAACAATCTATCCTTTTTATTCCCACCTGAAGTCTTGGGGCGTTTCTTAGAGATAGGTACTTCACTGACCAGAGAAAGCTTGGCAAGACCAGTAGGTTTGGGTTCATGGGAGAGAGGAATAGAGGAGAGGTGCTTTATTTCAGCATCCCCCGCCACACACACATACACTACAGCCTGGCAGGCTTTGCTCTGGACTTTTCCTTTGGTCCTCCTAATAACTGCCAGACTTTTCATACTTTCCATACTTCAGGGACAGTTGTCAATTGCAGAGGGGCATGATTCAGTCCAAATGCCATTACAGAGGGTCCCAGTCCAACTGCCATTACATTACAAGGGGGTTGTCATCTACCCTTAAAGATACATTGAATAATTTCTTAAATACAACAACAATATGGGTCACAACAAAATTGTTGTTCAGAGCAAAGTCCCTAACAATAATATGATTCATTAGAAAGCAAGGACGAACTTTTAAAAAATCACGGGTTTAAGGTACTAGGATATATAGACAAAGATAATCTTAAGAAAGCAAAATGAAGGGAAAATAAAACTTAAAGTAGAAATAATTAAATGAAAACTTAAAAAATACATGAACTTGAGAACTGATTTTTAAAGGAATAAACAAGATGGACAAATCATTACTTAGACTCACATAAAAAGAGTGAACATGCTCTAATAAATTGAATGAAAAGTGAAAAGGGAGATGTCACAAAAGATAGCATAGAATTTCAATGGGTCATCAGGGATTGCTGTGAAAATTTTTATGCCATGTAATTGGAGAAACTAGAAGAAAAAAGTAAATTTTTGGACTCATAGCCAAGACTATACCAAAAAGAATCAAAGCACTTTAAGCAGACTAATTACAATCAAAAAAATCGAAATGGAATGCAATCAAAAAACTTCCCCAAAACAGAAGCCTGGATCCTGATGTGTTTACAAGCAAGTTCATTCAAATTTTCAAAGACCTAGGTTCATCCATTTCAGGCTCTTCAGAAAGTCAAACAGGAAACTTCCCAAATTAGGCAAATATTACCCTAATAGGAAATGCAGCGATAGGGGCCAGCAAGATGGAGCTAGAGGTAAGGTGTCTGCCTTGCAAGCGCTAGTCAAGGAGGGACTGCAATTCGATCCCCCGGCGTCCCACATGGTCCCCCCCCAAGCCAGGGGCGATTTCTGAGCACTTAGCCAGGAGTAACCCCTGAGCATCAAACGGGTGTGGCCCGGAAAAAAAGAGCCAAAAAAAAAAAAAATAGGAAATGCAGCAATAGATTCCACCATAAAGGAAAACTATAGATCTATAGAAATAATGAATACAGATACAACAATTTCAACAAAATATTAGAAAGCTATATCAGAAAATGTATCAAAATATCATACATAGATAAGGAGCATTCAAATCAAGGAATCAAGGATGTTTTAATATACTTGTCAAATGTCATAATAATGCACAGTATAACACCAGGAAAATATAAAAGTCATATGATCATATCAATATCAATAATATCCTATTAAGGACAAACAACTCAACATAATGGTTAGAGAAAGGTTTTTCTCAGTATAGTTAAAGCTCTTTACTACAAGCCTGTAATTAACATCACACTGAATGGAGAAAAATTGAAAGCCTCCCCTCTGAAATTAAGGACATGAGAAGGACCCTCTGAATGCTCCTGTTTAGTATAGAACTGGAAGTCATGATCATAACAATTAGGCAAGAAGGAGATGTTAATGGAAATAAAATTGGAAAAGAAAGAGTTAACTTGTAACTTTTAAAGATGACATAATAGTATTCTTAGAAAATCCTAAAGACTACTAAAATAAAAACACAGAGTATTTTAAAAGGCAATCAGAAAATGGTATTGAATGGTCGAAAAATAGATACTGATCAAAAACTATAATATGATAATTATGATAATTTCAGGAGACATGTTATAATAGTAAATAATAATACATATATATTATTGAAATTTTTTTACTTCAAGTATTTTATTTTTGGTTTTGGGGCCACAGCCACATGTGCTCAGGGGTTACTCCAAGTTCTGGGCTCAGAAATCACTCCTGGCAGGTTAAGGGAACTATATGGGATGCTAGGGATCAAACCCATATGAGCTGCATGCAAGGCAAACAGCCTACCCGTTTTGCTATTGCTCCAGCCCCTATTTCAAATATCCTTATCACAGAAAAAAATATATAATAATAGTTAATTATCTTGCTTGTAATAATTTCATGACACATCTATATCAAAATATGTTATAAAACACTTTCATTAGAAGTAATACCAATTATGCTTAAATGAAGCTAGATAAAAAAACATTCAAGAGTAAACAAAATTATAGGATATAACATTATGGGGTATAACTTTAATATATAAATAATTCACGATAAACCTCTCTTAGAAGCAATAATCTGCATAGTTAAGTGTCATACTGCAAAATCAACACAAAATAGGGGCCGGAGAGATAGCATGGAGGTAAGGCGTTTACCTTTCATGCAGAATGTCATCGGTTCTAATCTCGGCATCCCATATGGTCCCCCATGCCTGCCAGGAGCAATTTCTGAACACGGAGTCAGGAAAAACCCCTGAGCACTGCCGGGTGTGACCCAAAAACTGCAAAAAAAAAATCAACACAAAACACATGGTATTCATATATGAGAATTATGAACTATGACAGAGATAAAAAATAGTAATTTAAAAATCCCCTTTAAAATTGTAACTCAATAAATCAAGTACCTGGTGTGATCAGCCTAGCAAAAGGATGGAAAAAACGAAACATAAAACTATAAATCACTACTTAATGAAATAAAGGAAGACAAGAAGAAATGAAAACAAATCCTCTGTTCCGCATTGAAAGGATTAATATTGCCAAAATAACAATTACCTCCAATATACTATGTAGACACAATGCATTCTAAAACAGTCATCTTGCTGGCAGATAAATGTTGCAGCAACACAACTAATCTTGAAAAGAACATGATGCTCAGAATTTTACCACGTAGTATGATCCTGGCTGATAACTCTGGGGCCTTCTCAGATTGGAGAGAGACAGATTGCATTTTTTGCTTGAAGGCACAGAAGCCCTCAGGTACACCTAACACAGCCCATCTCTACAACTGAGCAGCACAGCAAAGCCAACACACTGTTCCAGATTTACAGCTTTGGGTGTGAACAGCCACATATGCAATATGCAATCACTAGACATCTCTAAATTTAAAAAAATCTGTTAGCCCAGTGGGATCACAGCAAAAAATGGAGGGGGAGGGGGAAGTTGAAGAGAAGACCACCAATTCAATGACCCTAAATAATAACAAAAAAAGCGCAACTAACACCAACTTGTCCAGTAAATCCTCAGGCAATGACTTTAGTAGCACCATAAGAAAGTATAACAATGATCTTATTTTTATTTATTTATTTATTTTTGTTTTGTTTTTTTTTGGGGGGGCACACCCAGGGTGCTCAGAGGTTACTCCTGGCTGTCTGCTCAGAAATAGCTGCTGGCAGGCACGGGGGACCATATGGGACACCGGGATTTGAACCAACCACCTTTGGTCCTGGGACAGCTTCTTGCAAGGCAAACGCCACTGTGCTATCTCTCCGGCCCCAAACAATAATCTTATTTAATTAGGTTTTAATAATTCAATTTGCCTTTGTGTTGTAACAAACAATATTAGTTAGTGGGTAACTGTGAAGGTTGGTGGAGGGAAAGTCAGACATTTAATGCCTGAAACAAATATATTATGAATTTGGCAAACTATAGTGTTATAATAAAAATATATATCTAACCAAAATATATACTAAAATCATTTGAAATGTATATTAAGTAAAAAAACAAAAAAACTCAAGATAGCCAAAGTAACTTTAGGAAAAAGGAAGGCAAGAGGCTTTCAATTTCTCAACTCTAAATTATGTTATAAAGTCTTAGTACTCAGGACAGTATTAGAATAAGAATGGACTCTCAGACCAGTTAAATGTAATTGAGAAACCAAAGGCATCCCTAAATGTGGAACCAGAAATAAGTCCTGAGCATCTTTGCTGAAAAATTATTTAAGAAATAAATTAAATAAAATATACATTGCTGAACTGAGATGTTACAGAAGGTAAAGCATTTGTTTTACATGCAGTAACCTGAGCTCCATTCCCAACACCCTACATGATTCCTTCAGCTCCACCAGCAGCGATCCTTGAGTGCGGTCAGGAGTAAATCATGAGAAACACTGAGTGTGGCACCAAACCAGGTGAACAACAACAAGAATTTAGTGTTGGTGTGGATATGAGGGAAAAAAGAATCCTATGTCATTGTTGGGGGCAGTGTGGTAGATAGAGTCAACGTCTTATACCTTCAATCATTCCTAAAAACAAAAAAGTGAATTTTTATAACAATAATTTTACTAATGTTTAATCTTGTGGAGGTGAAAGTCTTAGATGGAAAACTTTGGGTAAATAGTAGAGAATGATCTTACCATAGCTCAATTGCTATGGAGGCAAGACCTGAATAGGCTTGCTATTAAAGTTTCAGCAAAAATCCATAATCACAAAGTCCATTCATTACAGGCAATCAGAGCAACCTTTGCTGCCAATATGCAGTTTGTTCATTCAGATCACTGGCTGATAGTAGAAGTCAGGAAAGTAGCCCAGACTGAAGTACATAAGAAGAAAAAGAAAAGAAGTGTTTATGGCAATTACCAGAGCAGGCAAGATTATAAAAAAAGAAAGCCATACCAAAAAGAAAATATCACAGTTATATTAAGTACTTAATGGTAAAGTTGTTAGTGATATGTTTGTTTTAATATGAAAACAATTGGGTCAATATTAAAATCTACTTTGTTAATTTTGTTAATAAAGACCGTTGTTTGTATAAATCATAGTGGGTAATAAGTTCTGAGCTTCATTTACTCTTGAAGATAGTATTCTTTTCAAAAGAGTGATCTTATACATAGGATATTAAAAAGAAAGTACAGAAAATAGGGTACATGACTTGTATACAGCCATCCTAGGTTTAATCCTTGGCACCATATATTAGAACCGTAGGCCTCCAAGAGTGATTTCTAAGCACAGTGCCAGGAATAAGTCCTGAGCATGTCTGGTGTAACCCAACAACCAAAAAATTGAAGAAAAATATTGAGTCAATTTTTATTGCACCATAAT
The DNA here is from genome assembly GCF_024139225.1 of Suncus etruscus. Lineage (NCBI taxonomy): Eukaryota > Metazoa > Chordata > Mammalia > Eulipotyphla > Soricidae > Suncus > Suncus etruscus. Next base: position 84,949,326 of record NC_064853.1, on the reverse strand, counting down.
ATAAAAATGCAAGACAATGTAAATGACTTAAGCTGAGGCAAGAAAATTTGAATTTTAATAAATATCTAGTGTAGAACTTGAATTAATGTAATCACTGACCCATCATAAAATTTTGCGTATTGAAAATTAAATGAAATTAATTAAAAATTAAAAAATGTTGCTTTATGTAACCATTGTGATCTGCAGATTAAATTTAAAAGAATTATAAATGCAACTAAAATTTTAAAAATTTAATACAAAAATTGACTATGGTAAATATATATATATATATATATATATATAAATTTTTTCTTTTACATAGTTGGGAGTTAGGAGGGGACCTTGAAATCAAAGAAATCTCCATTCTTGGTTTCACATATTGTCTTGAAGTCTGTAAGGATATTGTTGACAGTATTGTAAATTACAATGTATAAATAATAAATAGAAAACGTTAAAATGCAATGAACTAAAATTCTGAATCAGTTAAATGTTTTATTTTATTTCATATTAAATCTTTACATCTTTTCAACTTAGAATATCATAATAGGCACATGCCTGGGATATAAGCTGCTAATGCTATAGAAATTTATTTCTGTGGTGTGGTGATAAAAATCCAAGAGATAAATTATGTATTTGTAAAATCAAAAATAAACATAGAGCTCTACTACTGCCTTAAGTAATAATTATTTTTAATTAAATCAATTTAAGTTGAAGAATTTAAAATTAAATATTTCTAACCTATTTAACTGTTGTGTCCTAAATATTAATATTTTAAATATGATGTTATTTTACATATATATCCAATGATATTCTTTTAATGCATTGGGACTTAGAACTCACTGTAACCAAAATATAAATGGATAAAAAAAAACAAATTAACTTTTCTATAAGCTAAGTAATTATAGAAAAGAAATATGCTTCTGCAGTGCAATACTAAGAGACTCATTACTAATATACCAATACTCCAATTCCAAACCTTAATTTTATGCCCCAGTTCTGATTCATTCATGCATCCACGCAATAAAAAAAATATAAGGGGCCAGCTCTCAGGCAGACTTTGACTTGGCAGTTAAAATAGAGTAGTGAGAAAAAATAGTCAAGGGTACTAATGGTATTTTTAACTTATAGTTTAATTATGTGAGCAAATGAATTTACATCATACTTTGTTAAGTATATAAGTATAAATATTAAGTAACTTGTAGAATTATATATACAACAGGTAATTTATAAACATTCTCACAAGTATTTCCTTCCGTATTTATGAGGTTGTTTCATGAAATTTCAGATTTTCATTATATCAAGTTATATCATCAAATTTTTTCTTGTGGGTTATGTGTTTAATTTTAATCAAATAACCTGTAAAAAAAAATCCTGAAACTTTGAACTTAACATAATCATAATATACAAGTCATGGAAATAATTTGAGAGAAGAGCAGCAAACAAATGAGTAAAGTAATAGCAATAACAAAGTATTTTTATGTATGTGTACTAAAATAACCAAAGGTTATATCCATTTTGTTTCACATGAAAAGATTTAATTCTTTACTATTGCTGAATATTTCATTATTTTAACAAGTATGCATGTAATGTGCATATTTATTGTACTTCATACATTTTAACTATAATAATGCATAGGTAGCATGTAGGTTTAATTAGCACATTATGTAATATATAGTTACTGAATATCAGTCAAGCATAATAAAAGAGAAACGCTGCTATTGATAGCAACATGTAACTTTATGATTTTATAAGTAAAATTAGTCAATGTAATATAAATAATATATGTGAAAATGTAATATATGAAACAAATAACACATAGAAAATACATATTTTCTTTGCAAGTGTACAGAGAAAATTAACAGTAATAAAATAAGTAAGTTTTCCTCTTTTCGTTGTTGTTGTTGTTGTTGGTGGTGGTGGTGGTGGTGGTGGTGGTGGTGGTTTTTGGGTCACACCTGGTAGCGCTCAGGGGTTACTCCTGGCTCCAAACTCAGAAATCGTTCCTGGCAGGCTCAGGGGACCATATGGGATGCCGGGATTTGAACCAATGATCTTCTGCATGAAAGGCAAAGGCCTTATCTCCATGGTATCTCTCCAGTCCCATAAGTTTTCATCTTAAAATGTTTTTATTTTAAATATATTTAGGCATCAAAATTTATATAGCTGCTCACAAATGAGTTTCAGACTTACAATGCTCGGCCACCAATGTCTGCCTCCCTCCACAGTAGTTCCAAATTCCCTTTAACCACCCACACTGTCTCCTTCTCAGACCCTGTCTTATATTTTAGGTTTAATTGTAGTCTAAGCTCCCATGCTTACTGAATATTCAGGTCTAAGGCTTTAGATATGTGGAGATGTTTTATTTCTGCATACTATTTGTTAACTCTGCCAACCTCTTCTTTTTTCTCCATTTCTTTTCTTCTCTGGCATATTTATTTCTGTAATCCAGGGCCAAATGTTTGCCACTTTGATACCTTATGTTTCCTTCTCATGTTATTCTATATACCGCATAGTAATAAGATAAGTTTGATGTTGAGATACATAATAAGACATATTTTTAAATTATCAGTTACATACATCAATTTTAACGTGTTTTTCAGGGGAAAGGGTTGGGCCAGACCTAGTGGCGCTCAGGAGTTACTCCTGGCTCTGCACTCAGAAGTCAGGCAGGCTCCTGGCAGGCTCGGGCACTATATGGGATGTGGGGGATCAAACCAGGGTTGGTCCTAGGTCTGTCCCAGGTGGGCAGTTTGCAAGGCAAATGCCCTACCACTGTGCTATCACTCCAGCCCCAATTTTCACACTTTTTTGTTTGTATTACAGACAGTATCAGAATGAACAGAATTTAAAGATGCTAGTTAACTTCAATCACTTCAAAGGTAGAGAACTGATTAAAATCCGCAGTTTGCAGCATAGTACTTAAAACTAGGATAATAATATCATGACTATACATGTTTTATTGTCTATTTTTGTTTGTTTTATTTTGTGCAATATCCAGCTGTGCTCAGGGATTATTCCTGACTCTGTGCTCAGAAATCACTCCTGGCAGGCCCGGGGACCATATAGGATGCCGAGAATCGAACTTAGGTCAGTCCTGGGTTGGCATGTTCTAGGCAAACTCCCTACTGCTGTGCTACCTCTCCAGCCCTATTGTCTATTTATTAATTAACTGTTATTTGCTAAATAAGTTAAATAAAGTCTAATTAAAATGTTTCTTGATAAAATAATGGCAAAATTGATTATTTTTTCAAATAAGTAATAAGAAGCAGTAAGGCAGCTTTATGGCTGGATATTTTGCTTTGCTTAAGGGAACAAATAAAGAAACTATTATAAATGAGAACTAGAGTTGTTCAAACATCCTTACTTTTCTCATGTAAATATGTAAGAAATATCTTTAAGAAATAATGGCATACACATGATACCTTATAAGGCCATTAGACAAATGCTATATTCTTGTTTACTCTTATAACTATAACAGCTGAAGCTCATTTAAAAGACTAGGTCACCTACTGACACAGTTGACTGATGTGTTTTACAAAGATCAATAAAACAATTCTCTAGATAAGTTTAAATTATTCCCTTAGGGACTTCATTTCAACTAATACTTTTATTTCTTTTCATGAATAGTTTGTTTTCAAAGCACAGTGTAGTTTATTGGACAGTTTTATTATAAAGTATTGCCCTCATCCACACTTGATTTTCTAGAAGACTAAGTAGTCATTTATTGTAGCAAAGGTTTGGTAACATCAAAATGTCAAATATGACCTAATAATTTATGTGAATTTTGTGTAACCATTCATTTATGTTGACTATTAATATTTATATGACATTTTAATTTTTTCTTTATTAACTCACAAGTAACATGATAATGTTTAATTTTATATTGATTTCTTTCGAGAATACCATCTTTAAATGTTTTATAGCAATTTATATTTTACATTGCTTTATAATTTTTATTTTAATCTATTTTTCAACAATTATGAGTGTGTCTATCATTATTAACTTAAAATGTGAGTTTTAAGCATAGTAAATTAAATTATTTTCTGAGCAAAAACAATACAATTTCAATGAATCATTATTTAAGAGGGTACAATAATCACCTTCTATGTCCTATTTATTAGTAGCAAGTAAATAATTAAAATTATAAAAAATAAGGGACTGGAGAGATAGCATGGAGGCAGAGCATTTGCCTTACATGCAGAAGGACAGTGGTTCGAATCCCAGCATCCCATATGGTCCCCCGAGACTGCCAGGAGCAGTTTCTGACCGTAGAGTCAGGAGTAATCCCTAAGCACTGCCGGAGTAACCCAAAACCCCCAACAAAATAAAAATAAAAAATAAGAAAAAAATTTTATTTCAAATTATATAATTATATTGTAATTGTAATAATATAGTCGTATAATTTATCTGAATTAATTTGTGTGTTTTTTTTTATTTATGATCAATTTCCATACTCAGCATGTCTCACTGTGCTCAGGGATAACTCCTGGTGAGAAGGAATTATAAGGAGTGTCCAACTTAATGGGCCACTATTGTAATGACTTTCTGACTTCATGTATTTTAAATTTTAATTAAAATTTTGCAGATCTAATATGATAAAATTTTTGTTAATATACAATTATTATTTGGTATTATTTTATTTATTTAGAAACTATGCTTATGCTTATTCAGTTAAAGAAATAAAACGAAAGCAGCAAGGGGAGAGTAAATGATCATGCAAGGAGTCTAGAGTTAATCCCATGACAGTATACTTCCGGGGTGAAGAAACCCTGTGTCTCCTAGGTCAAGGGAATTCCCTCTACAATAACCCCAATAGTTACTGTGCCTATGCAGGGGGATAAAGAAAAGGAGAAAAAAAGAAAAGCACAAAACAATCATTTTTCCACATGTTTATTTATCGATTGATCAATTTTTTTGACGTCTTTATTTTGGTGTGGAGATTACGGTTGATGTCTCCAATATTATTTTATTTTATTTTGTCTTGTCTTTCTCTTTCTTTTTGCATTTGAGCATGAGTTGATTTCAGAACAGAGACTATTGTGTGGTACCTATCTTTATTGCTGTAGGGCTCACCGGTTATTTAATTCGATAATTTTTTCTGTATTGCTGTGGTATTTCAATTACCTTTATCACATCCTCTCTCAAACTGAGGTTGGAAGCCTCTAGAGAGACTCAGCCCATTTTCAGCGTATTTGACTTTTGACTTCTTTTTTTTTCCCTCTTATTTTGTACCCCATTCCATTGCTTTTCTTGCCTTCAAACAAAACCACATACCTCGATTTTTCTAACTCTGCCCCTTAAATAGAAGGGGAAAGAGGGTTCCAGGACCAAACAGATATGAGATCACTAGTAGTAAGCCAGACAAAGAGGGGTCCACCTACTCTAGCAGCCCGGGGGGTGATGGTGGGGTATATGGGTTGTAGAAAGGGAACTGGAATGGGGGGGAGGACATAGTTGGTGATGGGTATTCCCCTGATTCAATGTTAATATGTACCTAAAACACTACTGTGAAAGATATGTAAGCCATTATGGAAAAAATATATTTTTAATCAGAAACTTTCTTTGACTTACATGTATTATTATTATATCAATTATATTATATGTTATGTTATGTCACTATATTATGTTATGTTAGCTTGCCTCATTATGTTAATCAATTTTGTCTCTTGAATAAATTCTTACAATAAAAAAAAAGAAATAAAACTCTTAAAGATATAAAAAAAGAAACTATGCTTATTTGTGTAGCTAATTTTTTCTAAGTATTAATTTACCTTAAGTTAAATTATTAAATATTTAAAAATATATACCCTATCATATAAATTTGTTTTTATAATTGATATTAAGCAACATGATTGTTTTTATTAGAATGTTAACTGATTCTTTTTTTCCTATCAAGGCCCTTTAGGAGGCATAACTTTAAGAATGGTAAACTGTTTTCTTCTAAAAAAATAAGTTGATTTTAAATCTGAAAAAAATCCTTTATGCAGTTGCTTAAAAAATGCATTACAAAAAGTTTTTTTCTGTATATAGAATATACAATAAATGAGGAGTTGTAAAGGAGACAAACTTATTTTAAGCATATTGATGAAATTTCAAGTCTCAACATGATTTGGTGAATCTGACAAATATGTGTTGGCAAGTAACTTCTAAGATATATACTAGCACAATTATATTCAGGGCAAGGAAGAGAGGAGTTAATGGCACCTACACAGTGTTGGGAAAAGGCATCGATCACAAGGATGTGTAAAATAGCTTCTTTTAGTGAACTAGGGACAGACAATTTCAAATGAAGAGGCAGAAGCATATGAGCAAAAATAAATGTAATTCATTCAAAAATATTTATTAAGGGATTCTCCTTTTCATGTAATGTATTTTTTTATTGTTATTGTAAGCCTACATGAAACTGCTCCTGGTCAATCTGGAATATGACAGACAGTACTTTTTATTTCCTTTTCATTACACTTCGGAATAGTACCAAAAGAACTGGCAAAATGAGTTTCTAAGGTCATCTCATTTATTCCCAAGAGCATTGTATAATTTGTCTGTGACACCTTGCTTTCAACTAAAACTGGTGACCCAGCTTTTCCCAAGAGATTGTCAAGATTAATCCCTTTATGCCACACATTTCTATTTACTTCACTTAATACTAAAGCCTGGCTTGAGGATTTATCCTCCATGTCCCTTTCCGTTCCATTCTGAACATATCTTTGCCTGACCCTATTTCAATCCCCTCCTCCTTCCCTTAGTTTTCTTTCTGATGGCTGATAATCATTATCAATAGCAAACACCTCTATGTCCTAAATTGTATTCCTGAAGTTTTTCTGTGCCCCAAATGCAATATTCTCAACTTTTAAAAATAGTGTCTGTTTCTTTCTTTTCATAGTCCTCAAAATATGGCCCTAGAATGGGGTCTACATCTGTCTTGCCTTTAATATATCTTTTATACAAATAATTTTTCCTTATTCAAAGTCCAGAGTTTGGTTCAGCATTTCAGTCTTTACTACTGTTGGCATTTTTACCACTTTTAATTGTTCACTCTCTAATTACTACAGACAACATTTCTTGGCATCTTCACCACTTGTGTTATTACTTGAAGATTTTGATCTCTCAATTCCTTACATTTTTAGCCCACATGCATGCATGACCTTATTAGTTACATCAAATTAGAGTATCAACACTACTTTCCTACTATTACCTATTTTTTTCTAGCCCACATGTCTAACCATGCCCTTTACATAAAATAATTTTATTGTGCTCCCTTTTATATTCATCTTAAGTTTATTTCCTCATAACCCTTATATGTGTAAAAATTGAACTTATTTAGTTCTTTCTAGAAAACCTTAATTCCATTTGTGTTTTTCCCTTTTGAATACTAATAATGCAAAATCAGATAATATTAAAGTTGTCTTTCTGGGGCTTGAGAGATAGTACAGCAAGTAAGGTGCATGCCTGCACAAAATCGTCTTGGGTCCAAATGCAGAAAATGTATATAGTCCCTGAATACTGTCAAGAGTGATCCCTGAGCACAGAGTCAGAAGAATGGTCTGAATACAGCCAGGTATGATGCACAATTTAAAAATAAAAGAGTAACAGGAAAAATGCTTTTGTATTATCTCTCTGCTAGAGCTTCATATTATAAATGCTTTTAGGAACAGGCACACATTTAAATACTGCCACATTTTAGAGTGTTAAAATCAGGGCACCATATGTGAGATTGTTCACTTCCTCTTAGTTACTTTACATCTATTCAGCTAGATAAATCCTCTCAGCACATATTTTGTGTTAAATTATTTATAAAACAGAAACAAAATGAATTCCCAGTAAATCCAATATTTGATTGTTTGACCCTTACTCTTTATAACCATATGTTTTATAGGCCTTTATAAAGCTTCACCTCAAACTATTTTTTTTCAGTTTACTTCAATTAAGTTCAAAATAATATAACATTTTCCACTTGAAATGAATTCATGATTTATGCATGTACATGGAAAATCTGGGTCACTGAGATCTATTGAGTCTATTTGACCCACTATAATCCTAAATCCTCCATTTGCATCTATTTTTCTGTCTTTTGGAAAGTGGATATGTGTGGATTAGTGTCATATTTCTTGATTTCTTATTTTCAGATTGCTTCAGTTAATAGAGAACATTAGCAAATAAAAAAGACAGTATAAGAGTACTAAAAAATTAGTCCTCTTGAACTTCTTCTTTCCATGGCCTAGTGAATTATTGATTAAATTCCTTGGCCAATGACACATTTCCCCTTAAAGTCGATCTCTTTAATTTGGGGCTATACCTGACAATGCTCAGGAGAATATATGGGATGCCAAGAATTGAATTCTAGCAGTAACTGTGCAAGGCAAATATCCTACCCACTCTATTATTACTACTGCACCGAAAAAGTATTTTTTTCTCTGGGCAACCTGTTCTGACTTTCATGAATCATATTATCTTCTATTTTATTGTCTTAGAAATAGCATGTAAAATTAATAATAATAATAAAAACTTTTTATAATACTATACTTTAATTTTCTTATATCTACCACAATCTTTATATGGTTCTTTTTATTGAATTAACTAATTGAATGCACTTTATAATTATCACAATGCCCAAAGCACTCTGCATTTCTATTTTCATAGCAGCACTATTTACAATAGACAGAAACTGGAAACAAACAAAGTAACCATGAAAAGATGAGTGGCTAAAGGAATTGTGGTGCCTCATACAATGGAATTATATGAGCCATTGAGAAAAAAGTGAAGTCATGAGGGGCCTAAGAGATAGCATGGAGGTAGGGCACTTGCCTTACATGCAGAAGGTCGGTGGTTCGAATCCCGGCATTCCATATGGTCCCCCCAAACCTGCCAGGAGCAACTTCTGAGCACAGACCCAGGAGTAATCTGTGAGTGCTACCGGGTGTGATCCAAAAACCAAAAAAAAAAAAAAAATTTAAGTCATGAAATTTGCTTATATGTGGATGGGTTTGGAGATTATTATGCTGAGTGAAATGAGTCAGAGTAGACTGATAAATATAGAATAATCTCACTCATCTACAAGGAAAATTAAAGGCAGTGTGGGGATATCCAGAGACCATTGAGATGAGAATTAGAAAGGCCAGTCTGCAGTAGGATGCTTGCCACAAAAGTGGTGAGAGCAGTTAGATTAGAGACCTGTTCACAATGACAATGATAGTTGAAACCAATCACTTTGTAAGAATTGAGTGCTGAAAAGAATAAAGTGACTTGCATGGAACCCCTTAATTAACAATAGTGCAAACCACAGTGTAAAAATGAATGAGAGAGAAAGAAAGAGAGAAAAATACCTATCCCAGAAACAGGTGGGGGAGAGTAAGTGGAAGGAAAACTGGGACACTGGTGGCAAGAAATGTGCACTGGTGAATATGTTCATTCTATGACTGAAACTCAATAATGAATTTTTTTAACACAGTGCTTAAATAAAGTGTTTATTAAAAATTATGACAAAATTTATGACAACCACACACTGAAATAAAATATTTCCCCATACTTTATGTTAACTTTCAAATATATAAAACACTCGTAAAACTTAACAAAAAGTTAAAAAAAATCCAATCAATCCAATCTAAAATGGAGGGAAGAGATGAAAACAAAATTCTCAAATAAGAAATTCATATGATCAAGTGGTATATGAAGAAATATTTTGCATTACTTAACATCAGAGAAATGGAAGTAAAAACAATGAAATATTTTCTTACATTAGAGACACTTGCATGCATCATGGAGAACAACATGTGGGAAAAAAGGAACCTCATTCCACTCCTGGTGAAAGTATCAGCTGTTTCAAACTTTTGAAAACAATCTGAATATTTCTCGAAAAGCAAATAGAATTTCCACATCATCCAGCAATTTTGCTTCTTGGCATTGATCCCAAGTGTACAATCAAACTACTCAAAATGTAGATATAAACTCATCTGTTCATTGAAATATGATCTACAATAGACAAAACTGGAAACAACTCAGTGTACAAAAACAGATGACTGGATAAATTACATGTACACAATGAAATATTATTTAACTATAAGAAAAGGATAAAATTATATAATTATCTTCTATTTAGATAAATTATGAGACTATCATGTTGAATAAAATTAGTCAGAAGACAGAAAATGACCTCTGTCATGTGTTGTATATTGAGAAATATAAAAGAAAAAATTAAATATATAAAAATGTAACTGAAATGTAGTAGTGGAGTTTAGAGAACGTTTACTATGGGAAATGAGGCAGAGGACCCTAGGACAATAGATGAAGGTAGATGGCAGGGTACTGGGACATGTTGTACATGAACCTCTACCATTAACAGTCCTGTAAATCATAACATTTACAAAATAAATAAATACACAAAAAATGTTTTAAATAGTAGTATAAATTTCTTTCTAGAGTAGTTTAAAGACTCTTAAAGATTGAGGCTGAGAAATGTGAGTAATTGGTTAGAAATTTGAAATATTTGATATGCAATCTTAAATTAGATAAACAGAAATAATTAAATTTACTAATTGCACAAAATTAAAATCAATATTTTTATAAATATTTGTGTTGAGATAGCCAGCTGGCATGGATCAGCTTCCTTCTGCCCATGCACTTTGGACCCAAGGAAGTTTCCCACAGCTCATGACCAGAAAGGAATGGGCCCCAGGCAGATGACTAGGGACAGTTAATCCCTTACAACAATGCTTACATAAGCCCCAAGGAGAAGCTGGGTATCTGAATGGTGACAGAACATAACCTTGTAGGTAGGTGAGGTACTAGAGAGAAGCTCAGCATGAACAATGGGATTAAGAATAACTTGGAGCAAGGCAGTATTGATAGGTATTATAACCAGACCTCTCAATGAGGGAAGTGGGAGGGACAGCCAAAGGTCAAGTCCAATTAGGAATCATTGATCATGAGGGATGGTGCCTCACTTTGTGCTGTCCTTCCTCATCTCTGGTGCAGTGTTGTCTTCTAATCTTTCAGCCTTAAGGAGAATCACTGAAACAATTGATCTACAGAGCTCCTGGAACAAATAGCTCTCTCTCTCTTTATATATATATATATATATATATATATATATATATATATATATATATATATATATATATATATATTTGTCTTGTTTCTGTTTTCTTCTCTTCCACCCCCAAATGCACCAGCAATATAATATAGTACCATTTCTTCCTGCAAAGGCATACTAAAAAAAGAGTGGAATCTTACTTATAAAAACAAGCTCTTATCTACTAGGGATAAGAACTCATAGTTTTTACATACAAAGGCACCTCCCATCTTGAACATATATCATGTGGACCCAACTTAGACCCCAGTTGATTAGATACCGACCATTCAACCTTGAACCCTGGATCCCAGACATAGAAATGACAGTTCTCCACAACAGATCCAGGAACCAAACCCCCTCCAGCACATCCTTGATACTGCTATGGCACCAACATGTGTCAGTTTTGATATAATATCCTGACAAGGAGGAAATGGGAACAACTTGATAGAAGAGCAGGTTCTCTTATCTCACCATCTAATGATAAGACAAAATCAGAAGAATTGTCATCCTTTGATCTGTGCAAAAGCCAAGATCACTATCTACAGATGACTGACTGTGACAACCATGATTGGGCAGAATGTATTCTGGGACCAATAAAAAAGTCCCAGTCTAGGTTTTGGCCTACGATCTGTACAACAACCAATATCTCTAATTCCAGAGGTCTGACTGAGACAATTGCAACTGAATGGGTCTTTGGAAACATAACGAAAGACTCTATCCCAGACTTCATCCTGGGAATAGCACAACGAACAAGACCACCAAGTACAGAAAACTGATTAAAACGACAGTGAAGGAACAGAACTTCTAGAACCACAAAGAAAGACTTCATCATAAGCTTTATTCCTTGACCAGTGCAGATATCAAGATCTCTAGATACAGAGGTCTGATTTTATCACCCATGATGGAGTAGAAGTCTTCCATACACCACAAAAACACCTAGGAGAGAGTAAATGAATATGAAAGTAGTCTGTAGTTATTCCCATGACAGTGTACTTCAAGGGTGGAGAAACCCTGTATATCTTAGGCCAAGGGAATTCCCTTTCTATTGTCCCCAATATTTACTGTGCCTATGCAGGAAAAAAAAAAAGAAACAAAAAATAAAGCACAAAGTAATCTTATTTATTTATCTATTTCTTTTTTTTTTGTTTTGATGTTTCTGTGATTGCTGTTGTTTCCATTTTTTCTTTTCTCTTTTGTGCTCTGTTTTGTTTTTATTTCATGACTGTGGCTATATTATGTGGTGCTTGTCTTTATTGCTGTAGTGCTCATTGGATTTTTTGTTTGATATTTCTTTTTGTATTGTTGTGGTGTTTCTCTTCCTTTTTCCTTTTCTTCTCTCAAAGTGATGTTGAAAGCCTCTAGAAGGATTTTGGCCATTTTTGGCTTATTTGATTTTTACCCCATTTTATTGCTTTTCTTTTCTTCAAACAGAACCTCATAACTTGAACCATCTAGTTCTGCCTCTCAAATTGAGGGGGAAATAATGGAGGGTACCAAGACCAAACAGTTGTATGATCACTAAGTAGTAAACTAGTCACAGAGGGGACCACTTATACTAGCAGCCTGGGGGGTATGGTTGGGGGACATGGGATAAAAGCTTGGAACTGGGTGGAGGGAGGACAACTTTGGTGATGGGAATTTCCCTAATTCAATGTAATATGTACCTAAAATATTACTGTGAAAGATATGTAATTCACTTTGGTCAAAATAAAAATTATTATAAAAAATAAAAAAAGAAAAGAAACCAACAGAAAAAAAAAGACAAGGTTGTCCTATATCATCACTTTTATTCAAAATAATGTTGGAAATACTTGATATAGCAATCAGGTAAGTAAAAGATATCAAGGGAATCCAGATAGGAAAAGAAAAAGTCAATCTCTCACTGTTTGAAAATGACATGATGCTATATTTGAACATACTAGTCTCTACCAAAATACTTCTAGAAACAATAAATTTGCACAGCAAAGTGGCAGGCTACAAAATTACCTCATAAAAATTCATGGCATTTTTTATAAACAAATAATGAAAGAGACATTTTAAAAAATCCCATTCAGCAGTGCTTCAGAAAATCAGGAGCCTTAGAGTCAACTTAACTAAAAGGTTAAAGATGTATACAAAGAAAACTAAAAAAACACTCTTTCAAGAAATAAAGAAGGACACGAGGGTCCGGGCGGTGGCGCTAAAGGTAAGGTGCCTGCCTTGCCTGCGCTAGCCTTGGACGGACCGCGGTTCGATCCCCCGGCATCCCATATGGTCCCCCAAGCCAGGAGCAGCTTCTGAGCACATAGCCAGGAGTAACCCCTGTGCATTACCGGGTGTGGCCCAAAAACCAAAAAAAAAAAAAAAAAAAAAGAAGGACACGAAAGTGGAAACATATACCCTGCTCATAGTTTGCGATGATTAACAACATTAAAATGGCAACACTTTGTCAAGTTTTATATGGGCCTAATGCAATCGCTTTAAGAAAAACCATGACATACATGCCCCAAAACACCTAAAGCAATACTTGAAGAAAAGAATATGAGAGAAATCATTTTTACTAACTTAAAATTGTATTATAAAGCAATCTCATTAAAATATCATAGTATTAAAACAAAGATAGACCTTCAAATCAAAAGATTAGACTTAAGTATTTTGAGACTAATCCCCAGGTATACATCGAATTAATATTTGATAAAGGGGCAAGAAATACAAAGTGTAGCAAGGAAAGTCTCTTTGACAAGTGCAGAGTGTGACCCAAAGAGAAAATAAAAATTCTTGTAAAAAAATATAGAATAGTCTCATTCATCCATAAGATGCATGGAAAATAAAACAAAGTGTAGAGATGATATTCAGAGACAATAGAGATGTGGATGAGTAAAACCAGTCTATGGTAGGAAGCTTGCCACAAAGAGCAGAAAGTGCAGTTAAAGTAGACATGTTGACTAAGAAAGTGATAGATAGTTGAAACCTATCACTTTGGAAAAGAACTGGATGTTGAAAGGAAATAAAGTTAGATGCATGGCAGAACTTTATGAACAATAGTGCAAACCAGTGTCAAAAAAGCAAGAGAAATAGAAGCAAAATGCCTGCCTCTCAGACAGGTGGGGGAACATTGGAGGGCTACAGGGAAGATGAAGGGAATCTAGGAACATTAGTGGTGGGAAATGTGCACTGGTCAAAATTTGTATACATTGTATGACTGTAATGCAATCATGAACAAGTTTACTTTTGGAAAAAATACTGTATAATTATAACCTTGTAACCTCATTATTTAAATAAATGTTAGCATGGGTACAATATAAAATGGATCCATATTCAATACTCTGGGAGTCTCAAGTACTATAGCCTTTTGGGAAAACAATGTGGGAATTCTTTAAAAAAAAATACCCTTGGAAAAAATACCCTTGGAAATGACCCAGAAATACTGCTCTTGGAATTATACACTAGCATCCCCAAAAGGCAATGTATAAAAGATAGAGGCACTTCTATATTCATTGCATCATTTTTCAAAATGGTCAAATCGTGAAAAATTTAGCTGAACAAGAAAAAAATGAATGGATATAGAACCTATTGTATGTCTACACAATGGACTACAATGCAGCCATTAGAAAATAAAAATTCCACAAAATAAAAATTAAAAAAAAAAGAAAAGAAAAATTGAAGTCATGAAATTTGCTGATACATGGATATACATTGAAAGGATCATGCTGAGTCAAATGAATCGGAGAAAAAAGACAGAATGTTCACACTCATTTGGGGCTTTTGAGAAACATTGTGGGAGTCAATACACAAAGAATAGAAATGAAGCCCAAGAAGAGTGGTCTTTATTAGAAAGTTTTCCACAATGGGGGAAGCTGGAATAAGTCAGAGAAAGAAATATTATCACAGTGATAAAAAGAAGTGATCTCTCTGGACAAAAACTGAGAGCTGAAAAAAGTAAAGTGATTTGCATCATACTCTTCAAGTAACAATATTGTAAATAACAGTACCTTAAACAAAAAAATAAAAATAAGAAAATGTCTTCAAGAAGTAGGCTAGGGAATGGAGAAAAAATGGGGATAATAGAAGGAAGTGAATGTTGGTGAAGGGATGGGTGCATATTATTGTGATACTGAAATTCAATCATAAACGACTTTCTATCATTATATTTCATAGTTACTCGATAAATTTAAAAAATATAATAAAAAGTCTTTATTCTCTTAGGAATCATTCTTTCTAGGATATTTAAGCTAGGGTTTGTCATATTTGAAGCAAGTACCTTTTCTATCCAATTTATCGTGAATTTTATTAAAATATTATTTAAAATCAAAATGATATCTTTTAGTGAGTCATATAATTAGAGAGGCCCTTTTACTTTGATGGTAAATAGAAAATAATCCTCATTATGAGTCATCATTCATTTATTGTTCTTCTCTAGGTCAGATAATTTACTTTAACTTTTGTGTACTTAACTAAGAATCTAATTGCCAAAGGGGATGTTAAGATTTGCTGACCTTAATCTGTGGAGTCAACATTTTACATTTCCTTAGAAAAATAACATCTTTACAAAACAATGAAAGACATCAAGTTTACTATTCGTCCCTGTATTATAATATTACATAACACGGTAAAAAGATATTAGGCATAGAATCCTTTTGAATAATCATAATCAATGTTACATCATATTGTTTTTCATTTGAATTTTCATATAAATGAACAAAGAGAACCAGCCACATAGTTGAGATAAAATTTTCTATTTTAAATGTTTTGTTGCCTTGGAAGCAGATTATGAAAAATTGCAGACCAATGTGTGTTGATGCTGATATTTACTTATTTTAGAAGTTATAATGTTGGAGCTTAGCATTACAATAGCAGAAATTCAAAGAACATCTACACAAGTTGTCACAGTAAATCATAGAAAACATGTTCAAAATATTCCTGGGACTAAATGGGTGGAATAATTGAACATTCTTGCTTCAGTGGATATATTCTAAAGGTTTTAAATACCAGAGAATATGACTGTAGCTCTAATTAGCTAGGTTTATCATCAATTGTAATTAAGATGAAGTTATGAGAGAATATGGAGAAAGAAGCTGAGTTTAGAACTTTCTTTGTCAATGGGACTGTACTTATTTAGTCACGCTATAGTTATGAGATTGGATTTGCATTTTCAAGAATGTAGCATAAACTGCCATATGCAGATAGAGGATGAACTGTAAAAAATAAAAATAAACTAAGAGTCAGTTCAATAGAACCAACATATAAACAAGGGAGAGAAGAAACTAACAAAAATTATTATGGAATTAGAATCTATAGGACCTTGTTATGTGAGCATAGAATGAGCAAAACAATAAATTCAGAGGAGTAAACTAGATTATCTCAGAAAAAAGAAAAATATGATAGATCCAAACTCCAGATCAAAAAAAGACACAAGGGTGCCGGAGAGGTGGTGCAGATGGTAGAGTCTGTCTTTGCTTTGAATGTGCTAACCTAGAACAGACTGTGGTTTAATCTTCCAGCAGTCAGGAGAAACCCCTGAGTGTCACCAGCTGTAGCCCCAAAACCAAAAATAAATAAATAAATAAAAAATGAAAGAAAAATAAAGAAACAGGGTAAGTGGAGACATCTTTTTTCACCTGTCCTGGGAATAGCCTGAGAGGAACATTCATGACTAGTCCTTTTTAGGGGCTTTATCCTCACTATTTAAAACATAAAAAATAAATAGTAAATAGCTTTATAAACCATAATTGAAAAATTATACAAATTGACAGTAAAATGGATCCATATAGGGATCTTATATTTATCAATGTCTAAGTGCTAAAAAAAGTAAATCTATAAAAGTTAAAAGAAAAAAATCATTAAAAAGTAGGAAGAACAGAAGAAAAATCTTTAAAATTTGAAGAGGTTACAGAGTAAGAAAATATTACTGTCAAAAATTATTGAATAACTATAAATAAATCAAAGAAAGAAATAATTCACTATATAAATTGAGACCTTTATGATGAACTTTAACAGGAAATCTGTTGTTTTTTTAATTGAGCTAAAATTTGTTAACATCATATGTGCTTAAGATAAATAGTTTCACACATTTTCAAAATGTGTTACAACACTATAACTATCATTAAAATCCCTCTACCACATTCACTGAAAATACACCTCTTCTGATAATCACAGACATGCAGATTTTTAATAGGAATTTTAAATTAGAAAACAAAAAAATAGGTACCACCTTTCAGCAAGTTAAAATACAAGGAGACAATTGGTGTGATTTCATTTAAGTTTCTTATTTAAGGACAAAAATGTTTAAGAATAATTCAATAAAGAATGATTTGACCGGAGAGATAGCATAGTAGTAGGGCATTTGCCTTTCATGCTGAAGGACGGTGGTTCAAATCCTGGCATCACATATGGTCCCCTGAGCCTGCCAGGTGTGATTTCTGAGCATAGAGCCAGGAGTAACCCCTGAGCGCTGCTGGGTGTGACCCCAAAACAAAAAACAAAACAAAACAAAAACAAAACAAAAACAAAAAAAGAATGATTTGAAATAGTTACATTATTTCTACTTGTCATTTGGAAGAAAATTGGGAATGAATATTTTAATGTTTTGTTTTATTTCAGTCTAGGGAATGAAAAGTAAAAATTTAGAAGAAGAATATGAAATATGAGAAATAATCTCTTAAAGGCTACTAGATTACTAATAGGTATTTTTTGAAGTTTAAATCATTGAAAACAGATATAATATCACTATTAATAAGGTTTAGAAGAAATTTCTCATTTTTAGATTTTTTTTTTTTTTTTTGGTTTTTGGGCCATACCCGGCAGTGCTCAGGGGTTACTCCTGGCTGTCTGCTCAGAAATAGCTCCTGGCAGGCACTGGGGACCATATGTGACACCGAGATTCAAACCAACCACTTTTGGTCCTGGATCGGCTGCTTACAAGGCAAATGCCACTGTGTTATCTATATATAACATATATACAAATATATTCATGTATTTTGTAGTCATTTATTTCAAACGAGAATTATCCTTAATAAAAAGAGCAATGTGAGGAACCGAAAAATAGGATAGCACTTAGAGCACCTGCCATGACAATAAATTAGACCTTAAACAACAATGGGTGTGTTCTAAAACAATCAAATAGACAAATAGAAAAAAGAAGGTTTAGAACTAAAATAGAAAGAAAAATTAAGATAAAAAATTGTAAAAAAGAATTGTGAAAATACAACTTTCATCTGGTGTTCACACATATTAAAATAAATCATATAAAATAAATCATACTCATATAATAAAAACACCATATGGCCCTTTCAAAAAGTATTACTTTTGTAGAAGCATATTCAAAATTTTCTCCATTTTACTTTGTTTTCCATATAAAAATCTAATAATTGTTACCTAGCTGTATATAAAGGTACTAAATTATCACTATATATTCATAATAATAAATTTTTCAATATATATTTTATTTCAGCATTCCATATTAATATGCAAAAACAGCTTTAGAATTTAATGTTTGTAAATAAAATCACATTAGTATTATGGTTTATACTATCATGCATTCCTTTTCCTTTTTTTGGTTTTTGGGACACACCCTGTGGCTCTCAGGGGTTACTACTGACTCTGCACTCTGAAATTGCTCCAAAGGGCTTGGGGGATCCTTTGGGATTTCAGGAATAGAATAGGAGTTGGTCCAGGGTTGGCTGCTTGCAAGGCAAATGCCTTACCACTGTAATATTGTTCTGGCCCCACTGTCATATATTGATATTATAGTTTTCAAATAGAATTAAAAAGTAGAACATGCAATAGTTATTTGCATATTACATTATTAAATATAAAGCAAAATTTATTTTACTTGCAAATATAAAATTTAGAGAGTTGTTAAATGTGAATTATCTATTGCATGGAAAATTTTCAAATATCAGTGATATATTTTGATGATTATAAAGTTTTCTATCATTTCTTCTTCCAGAATTATTTTTTCTCAACTGTTACTGACCACTTTTTACTTTCAAAATAAGGATTTAATTACTGGAAGTTGGAATTTGATGCCATCTCTTTACCAAGGGCACACAACATATGCTACATTATCCCCGGTAAATAGACTCTGACACCTAGGAAGGCACCACATTTGAAAAGGCCCTAACTACCTGAGGGAGGGGTTTCAAATGCTGTCTAATATTGCAGGAACTTTTCACAGCTGCCTGTACTCTCAGAAAGGGTGTTTGAAAAATAGCACTATATTAATATGCAAAAACAGCTTTAGGATTTGATGTTTGTAAATAAAATCACATTAGTATAATGTTCATATGCTATCATGTATTTTTTTTTTTTAAGAAAGAAGGCTTGGAGAATAACCTGTACTCACAGGCATTAGGGCTCTGAAAAACCTTGGTTACCTGTCCATGAGGCATTAATGAAAAAAAAAGGGGGGGATGTAGCATAAATACTAATTGAGATATAACTTCAGGTGACATTTTAAAGATCATTCAGATTTAACATTTGCATGGATTGAAATATTCTTTATCTTGTTTTACAGAATAATTATTACTCACTTTCTTAGAGCATCTCTTAAAGAGTGATTACTCATACACACACACACACACACACACACACACACACACACACCTTATTAGGAACATTTGCATAGAAACAAATATTTTCTATTTAGTCTTACAGAATAATTACACACTCTCAAATCTAGTTTTTCTGACAGCCAACATGCAGTCATATCAAGCATTAACATTTCAGGCCCCAGTTCAGAATGTATAACCTGGACGAAGGCCAAAACAAGACTAGTCACTGGGTAACTGTCCTTGTTGGCTAAAGACCTCAGATAACAAAAAGTGGCTCAAAGGTGAATATGCCTGGATATGCAAAAGAATGCACCTGAATATACCCTGAACAATTAGCCCCTATGCCTTTTTGGTAAATTAGTTTTTTTGTCTGAAAATTATGACTTGTCAAGAAATTGAGTATAAATATTCCACCTTTTGGGCCCGGAGAGATAGCACAGCGGCGTTTGCCTTGCAAGCAGCCGATCCAGGACCAAAGGTGGTTGGTTCGAATCCAGGTGTCCCATATGGTCCCCCGTGCCTGCCAGGAGCTATTTCTGTGCAGACAGCCAGGAGTAACCCCTGAGCACCGCCGGGTGTGGTCCCCCCCCCCAAAAAAAAAAGAAATAATATTCCACCTTTTACTTTGAATAAAGTATATTCTATACTCTTTATGTGGATTACAAACTGCTGAGAATTTATTTATTTGTGTTTTTACTGTGAATTTATTAAACCATTCATTTTTACTATATAAGGGCCTCCTCTATCCCCTTTCCTGACAATGCATTGTTAGTTGTTTGCTGTGAGATTAAGTTATTTAAGTCTGGATTCAGACAACAGTGAGTCTCTAGGCATGAGAATTATAACCTTCAGAGTGGAATTTCTCTATTTAATATCTTCCTAAGGCCTATGGGGCCACAGTGACAGGGCAGTGCTTTTATTTGCACAGTTAAAACAATTTTATCTTTTGTCTAGGTCCTATATTAGATATAGGTATGAGGCATGTTCTCCCTCATTTCTCATCTGGCATTATATTGCTAAAGCTAAAATAATAAAATATAGCTCTTCTATGCTTATCTTCTCTGTATATTTCATCTTTATTTTATATGTTTATATTAAGATAAACTTAACTTCTATATTTTCTTATATGAATCTCATATATTTTTAAAATATAATAAGTAATTATGGGGCTGGAGCAGTGGAGCAAGCAATAAGGCATCTGCCTTGTGCACGCTAGCCGAGGACCAACCATGGCTCGATCCTCGGGCATCCCATTTAGTTCCCCAAGCCAGGAGCAATTTCTGAGCACATAGCCAGGAGTAACCCCTGAAAGTCACCGGGTGTGGCTGAAAAAATATAAGAAAAAATTAATAGCATAATATTATAAGAAATTAATAGCATCTTGCCATACTTTATCTCTGGTCTCCTGTGGACTAGTTGACTCTGCTTTGTTCGTTATGCTGGGCACTCACTTCAACTGTACACGTTTTTCATTTTATACCCAGCATGACAAGGAGCATGCCCAATGGGTGTAACCAAGAGCATGTACATATCCAACTGTTATTTCAATGGGCTTATCCAAGGGGCACGTCCAAGTCCAACTGTCATTACATCATTATGCAAACCAATAAACAAAAGGTAATAGACATATATACATATATAAACATATATGTAAACAATTTAGTAGAATTCAGTGGAATGTTTATAAAATATTAGTATATAGCAGTTTTGTATATTTTGTATAAAAGTATTTTTTACTGGGGCCGGAGTGGTGACGCTGAGCAGTAAGGTGTCTGCCTTGCTGGTGCTAGCCTAGGACTGACCATGGTTCTATTCTCGGGCATCCCATATGTTCCCCCAAGCCAGGAGCAATTTCTGAAATCAGAGCCAGGAGTAACCCCTGAGTGTCACCAATGTGGCCCCCCAAAAAAAACAAAATAATTTTTAGGAATCTTTTTTTTAGTAATTTTTATTGTGACCAAAGTGAATTATGAGTCTTAGACAGTAATATTCAAGGTACATAGTGATCCTCTTTCCAACCCTGTTCCCAGCATTCCCTTCCTATGTCCCCTGGACTGCTAGTATAACTTGTCCCCTCATTGCATACAAATATTTTAATTTTTATACAGACTTCATTTCTTGTCCTTAAATAACTACCATTGCTCCTTGGATTGAGTGCTCCAAACTCTGTTTAAATCTAATATTATTGAGGATTTTACTATATTTTTTAATTTGTGCTTCATAATTTAACATCTTACTTAAAGGCCTTTAATCAGATTCTCAATATTTCAGCTTCAGTCTTTTGTATGTGGCTGTTCAGTTTCCAAAGCACCATTATTTAAAGACATTCCTTTCTTTTTTATTTGTATTTTAGATATTGTCTTAAATTAAATGTCAATGCGGGCCCGGAGAGATAGCACAGCGGTGTTTGCCTTGCAAGCAGCCGATCCAGGACCAAAGGTGGTTGGTTCGAATCCCGGTGTCCCATATGGTCCCCTGTGCCTGCCAGGAGCAATTTCTGAGCAGACAGCCAGGAGTAACCCCTGAGCATCGTCGGGTGTGACCCAAAAACCAAAAAAAAAAATTAAATGTCAATGCAAGAAATTTTAATTTTATTTCATTGATCTATTGTTATTTTAATATCATAAATGCAAAATTAGTAATACAATGTTTTTACTTCTAGTTTTCATTGTATAGATCTTTGCCCTCATTTATTATATTTACTCGCAGATACTTGGTAATTTGAAAGCAATTTTTAATTAAACCATTTTAATAGTTTCATTTTCTTATTGTTCTATATTTGTATATAGCAATGAACATTTTTTGAGTATTGATTTTGTAGACATTTTTTGTGTACTCATGATTTCTAATTTAATGATGTCCTTAGGTTACATATAATATAAAATCCTATCTTATGAAAGCTATTATATACTTTCATTTATAAGTTTTTTAATATGTCCTGATACCCTAGTACAGTTAGTTTGACTTAGATCTTTAATAATAATGAATAAAAGAGATGAGATTAGAGTTAAAGAGATTGTAAAGCAGATAGGGCATTTGCTTTTTATGGACAGACACAGGTTTGATTTCCAGTGTCTTCCTAAGCCTGCCAGACATAATATTTGAGTGCAGAGAAAGACATGAGCACAGCCTGATATGCTTCCCAGATAAAATAAATTAAAATAAATAAATAAGGTGCAAGAGGAAAACTGTCTTGTTTATAATTTTGTTATTATTTTATTACATTGGGTGAAACAAGAGGATGGTTGAAGGATCATGTGTTATTAGGGATCAACTTGGAGTTGACTGCTTGCAAGACAAGAGCCTGTGGACCTTGTTCCTGGTTCAAAATGGAAAATATTTCACTTGTTTCCATAGACCAGTTAATTTTTTTACAAGCTGATATATGTTCTTCCTACATTCGTTATATTCAAAGTTTCTATCATAGATTAGATGGTAAGTCTTGTTCATTCTTTTATCTACTAACATAGTCATAAAATTTCTTTCCTATTTTGATTAATCTGTTGTACTATGATTGATTTGTATATGTTGAACCATTCTTCCATGTCTAAATTAAGACCTACTCAATGAGGTGTGGTATTTTCTACACTTGTATGAATTTTATTTATTTATTCTTTATTTTTTTGAAAAATCAGAAAATATTTTTTTCAGTATTTCATCTATTCCATTTATAAAGCTTGAAAACAAGTTTTGAGAGAAAATTAGTTGAGTCTCTTCTGGATTCAACTTTGGTAGATTGAATTTATTTCAACCTACATCAATAAGTATATTTAGGTTTATCAAATTTGTTGGCAGATACGTGGTCATAATAATTACTTGTATATCTATTACATCTTTTTTAATTTGTACATGTATTTCTGATTCTGTTTGGCAGAGTTATAGATTTCCCTTAAAAGACAAGCTAATTAACTCTGCTTCTTTGACTTTTTATATTTGTTTTGTTTTTATGGGGAGGGTTCAGAGGGAAAAGTTCTATCCTTTAATTTGTACCTTTTAATTATTTCTTTTCCTATACTAAATAAACACTTATTTTAGTAATTATTCAGGTTCCTTTTGATTTAGTTAGGTTATTCTTTTTAATATGAAGTCGTGTATTGCTATCCACTTCCTTCTTTACTGTGTTTTTGCTAGTTGTCATAACATTCCTATTGGTACTCAGAAGAGAGGTAAACATGTAATGCCATCTCAAGGTCAAATCAAATACCTTGCATCTGTAAATATGTGCTCTGCACTTGAACTGGATCCCTCTACCCCCCTCTTCTATTTTTGAGGCATTCCATAGTTTATTGTTGTATTAAACATTAATTATAAAGTTCTGGTGTAGGATGGTGGATGGATGGTGGGCCTTTTTAAGCCCAGCTCGGAGCCTGCAGCCCCTACAGCCTGGCTGGTCTGTAGGTAATGATGTAATGGCAAAGAAATGACCCACAGGTAGTAAATTGAAGGTTTAGGAGATATCCAGCTTTATTAAGGCATTAACCGCCATGTGCATATTTCACATGCTTCTAAGCAAACCAGCCTCTTTCTTTGT
The DNA here is from genome assembly GCF_024139225.1 of Suncus etruscus. Classification (NCBI taxonomy): domain Eukaryota; kingdom Metazoa; phylum Chordata; class Mammalia; order Eulipotyphla; family Soricidae; genus Suncus; species Suncus etruscus. Next base: position 84,925,217 of record NC_064853.1, on the reverse strand, counting down.
TCCTCTGCATCCATGCTGCCTCTGATCTCTCTGCCCCCTCTGTCTCTCTTTCTGCTGATTTTCTCTCACCTCTCCCCCAGGCCGCTCCAATTACCAACCACAGATCCCTCCCAGATGTGGGTCTCACTATCCAGGTAAAATAGGCAGGAAGTTCGGGGAAGGATAACAGTATATATAATCTTATAATTTTATTTAATTTGTTTTCAATTTCTGCCTTAAATTTCTTGTTAACTCAATGGTTATTTAAATTATTTATTTTAGTTATCAAGTGCTGAATATTTTATACATTTTTATTTCTTTTTTTTTTTTTTTTTTTTTTTTTGGTTTTTGGGCCACACCCGGCCATGCTCAGGGGTTACTCCTGGCTGTCTGCTCAGAAATAGCTCCTGGCAGGCACGGGGGACCATATGGGACACTGGGATTCGAACCAACGACCTTTGGTCCTGGATCCCTGCTTGCAAGGCAAACGCCGCCGTGCGTTTCTTTTTTTAATAACATCTTTATTTAGGTACCATGATTACAAGTATAATTATAGTTGGGTTTCAGTCAAAAACAGAATACCTTCCTTCACCAGTGCAACATACCCACCACCTACATCCCTCTTCCCACCTCCCCCACCCCTGCCTGTATAGGAGATAGGCATTCTACTTCTTGCATTCATTAACATTGTCATTTTAGTTGTTAGTGTAATTATTTCCCTAACTGCACTCACCATTCTGTGGTGTGCTTCATATTGTGAGCTGGACCTAATGTCTCTGGACATTATTACAATAATGTCTTTAATTTTTCTTAAAACCCATAGATGAGACTATTCTGAGTCTATCTCTTTCCCTCTGACTTATTTCACTCAGTATAATGTACATAATTTCATGTACATCTATGTAGAGGAAAATTTTATGACTTAATTTCTCCTGATGGCTGCATAATATTCCATGTGTATATGTACCATAGTTTCTTTGTTGTTCCTCTGTTGAAGGGCATCTTGGTTGTTTCCAGAGTTTGGCTATTGTAAATAGCACTGCAATAAATATAGGTGTGAGGAAGGTATTTTTGAGTTGTATTCTTTTTTGTTCTTAGGGTTTATCCATAGGAGTGGTATAGCTGGATCACATGGGAGCTCAATTTCCAGTTTTTTAAGGAATCTCCATATTGCTTTCAATAAAGGCTGGACTAGATGGCATTCCCACCAGCAGTGAATAAGAGTTTCTTTCTCTCTACATCCCCACCAGCATTGATTGTTATGTTTTTTTTTTAAATGTGTGCCAGTTTCTGTGGCATGAGATAGTACCTCATAGTTGTTTTGATTTGCATCTCCATAATGATTCGCGATGTGGAACATTTTTTCATGTGTCTTTTGGCCATTTGTATTTCTTCTTTGAGGAAGTGTCTGTTCATTTCTTCTCCCCATTTTTTGATGAAATTAGATTTTTTTTCTTGTTAAGTTCTGTCAGTACCTTGTATATTTTCTATTTATCCCCTTATCTGATGGAATATATTTATTTTTATGGTTAAACTCTAATTCTATGATTAGAGTCATAATCATAAAAAAATTCTTGGTATAATTGTGATACTTATAAGTTTACAGACTATTTTTGTCTCTCAGTATAGTGTTTATCTTAGAAAAGTTTCTTTCATGTCTGCTTAATAAATATATAATTATAATACAGGAACAATAGAATTTATCTTTAGTGTTGGGTCTGTTGGATTGGCATTTGGTGCAAGTAGTGATCCTTGTCCTTGGTCCCCTAAGCATTACCAAAAATGGATAAGTCCCTTTCACAAAGAAATAATAATTCTGCTACTTTGAAAGAAATTTTCTCTAAATAGCTAGAAACATTTCTTATGCCACTTAATTTAAAGCTGTCTCCTTATTCATTGTCTTATCTATCTTCAGTCTTTAAAAGGAATTATTGTTATCATTCAAATTACTAAACATATTTAGTATTACTTTATTTAATGCAATAAAAATTTACCATTAAATTAAGTGTTGAATAAATGATATTGTCATTAAATAATTGTCTCTTATCTCATTTAGTAGCTAGAAATACAGATACACTTGTTCTTTTTTTTGGGGGGGGGTTATACCTGGCAGCGCTAAGGGGTTACTCCTGGTTCTATGCTCAAAAGTCACACCTGGGAGGCTTGGGGGGGACCATATGAGATTCCAGGATTCAAACCACCGTCCTTCTGCATGCAAGGCAAATGCCTTACCTCCATGCTATTTCTCCGGCCCTTACACTTGTTCTTTTATGGTTATTTATGTTTTTATTTTGGGAAACACCTAGTAGGGCCCACGTGTTATTCCTGGCTCTGAGCTCAGAAATTGCTCCTGGAGTCACAAGAGACCATATGGAAGCTATAGCTCCAGCTCCTGATGATTTTTTTTTAAGTCATAAGTACCTTCTAACTGATGATTGACATTTTAATTAATTTGGTGTGGAGAGATGGTAGAGAGGTCAAATGCTCTGAATATTTCAAGGTCAAGTAGAGAGAAATGCCTATCTTGTAACAAGACTAATAGAGGTGAGACAAATTGCTGAGCTAATAAGTGGAGAGTTACATTCTGTGGTCCTTCTCCCTCTTCTCTACCCTATATCCCAGCTCTATAGTCAGACTGTATTAAGCATCCTAGGCTGTTTTTATTTCCATTAGTGGGACCAGAAATTAGATAACAGGCTTCAAGCAAGCCTAATAACAGAGATAGAGAGTGGCTATTTGTAAATAAATCCACAAGCCATATTTCCAACCCCAAATGAGTGGGTCTGAAGCAGGGTGTCCACATAAAGTAATCCAAACCAAGCAAAGGGTTAAAAAAAGATGTAGTCTGTTAATATGCCTCAAATTGAGAGCAAGATGACTGCTAGAACTGTCTTTTTTATTTGGGGGGTGGCGGGTTTGGTCACACCCGGCAGCGCTCAGGTGTTACTCCTGGCTCTACGCTCAGAAATCGCTCCTTGCAGACTCGGGAGACCATATGGGATGTCAGGATTTGAACCACCATCCTTCTGCATGCAAGGCAAACGCCTCACCTTCATGCTATATCTCCAGCCCCCTGCTAGAACTGTCTTTCTTATTAAGTATCTAGACCACCCCTGGGTGGGAAATAGAGGCAGATTAAGGACTCAGGCTATCTTGGACCAGTCCTTCGGAGGAAGTTTGTTTGAGACTTGTAAGACAAACTCTGATTTTGAATAAAACCAAGTTGTAAACAAAAAGTTACAGAGAAACCAGCGATGATATTTGTTTTGTGTCAAATAAACTGTAATCTAAAAAGCATTTACCTCTCTGGTTCTGGCTTCAAGACTGTTTTCTGGACATTTAGTACTGTAATCCTTTTGACACTGGCAACTATCTATAATCCTAGCTCAAGGTCATAGTACAAGGCTCCTCAGATCCCCCTGCTTTGCTGAAGAAAACGTTTCTGTTTTGTTCCTCAGTCTGGAATCACAGCCTTTTTTTTAATCTGGCAAGTTAACCCAGATCCCCTAGAGTGATTTTACTTGCAATTTTTGTCTTCTCTTAAAATCTTGCATGATCTATCTTTAAGAGGTTGCTACTCCAACCCCCTAGTCCACATTTAAGGATATGATTCACTTTTATTTAAAAAAAAAAAGTTTTTTGGGGCATTGGGGAAGTTCTGGGGACACACCCAGTGGAGCTCAGTGCTTAGTCAAGGCTCAAGCATCATTCCTGGCAGTCTTGGAGAACCATGTGAGGTGTCAGCCACCTACAGTCTACTTGCTGTACTCCAGAAATTACTTTGTTATCATTTACTTGAAAATGCAGAGAAGAGAATCTTTAAATACCTGCTTTCTTTCAAGTAAGATACCATATAAAAAAGTAAAGGTGTGTGTGTGTGAGAGAAAGAGAGAGAGAGAGAGAGAGAGAGAGAGAGAGAGAGAGAGAGAGAGAGAGAGAGAGAGAGAGAGAGAGAGAGAGAGAGAGAGAGAGAGAGAGAGAGAGAGAAATGTCTGTCTGTTCCAGAGGCAGGTAGTGGGGAAGGGGTGAGAGGGAAATTGAGGACATTGATGGCAAAGTAAGTACTAATGAAGGACATTGTTCATTGTATGACTGAAAATCAATCACAAACAACACTATAACTAAAAAATCCAACTCTGTTACCTTATAACCATGATGTTTAAATAAACTTATTAAAATATAAAAAAAGAATCTCGAGTGTAAGAATATTTTCATATCCACTTAGTAAAATCCATTGAGGTAAATTCTTTACCCCTAAGAAGTTTTAGATATTGTCAGTTTGCTTGACTTCCTGTATGTAAGTTAGAGTACTCTTTCAAAAAAAAGTACATTTCACTTTTCCTTTAGTCTGTTTTTGATATCATTATCCAAACATTGTGACAAAAATAAAAATGTTGGTGTAGATGATTTTTGCTGTATGTGCATTGTTAATATGTGGTGGCTGACATCATATTTTCAGGAAGGCCAATTTTATATCTACTGGCTGTACTTTTAGCTTAATCAAAACTGTGTACAACTGGGAGAAAACCTCAAGGTCATTTTTATAGATAATTTTCTTCCTCACATATGTTTTATTTTATTTTTATAGCTGTTCATCATTTAAATTATGACTGCACTAGATGTCAGTTCTCAAGGTTTTATATGTTAACAATCTCCTCATTGAGACATTTATTGGAGAAATGGTAGGAAAAAAAGGCATTTTATTTGTAGGACTACTTGCCACTTTTAAATCCTTCCCTAGTATTCAAGTTACTGAAAATTGATCTATAAACCCTTAGGTATGATTTGTTTTTGTAAGTATAGGAGTAAGGACACATTTAGTGGCTCAGGAGGTATGGACAATAGACTTGATATCTATCTCATGAATGATTTAGAATGAGAGGATAAAGAATTTTGCCCCTAGCTTAACTTTAATTACCTTTACTCAGAAATAAGTTGAAAATGTCCACATTACTTAGAATGTCCAATAGTTACTACCATGCCGCTACTGCAGTTTTCATTATTTTCTTTGTCATGTTGCTTAGTTTTTTGCTAATTGTTCTTTTAAATAGATATTCTAGGTCAATCAACATTTTAAAATCAATGACTTTTACTACATTTCTATTTCATAATATCATTGAAATAGTACTTACGTGAATGCAGGGCTAAACTACACTGTTTTCCATGTTTCAGAAAAATGCCATATTTCTTGCTATGGAGTATTCTAATAATGTGCAAAGTAATGGTTATCATAGATACCATTTCAAAATTTGAGCATAAAATATATTAGAAATTATATTTATAAGTGGGGGAGGAGGGAGGCATTGGTGGTGGGAATGTTGCACTGGTGAAGGGAACATTCTGTTTATGACTAAATTACAATTACAATCATGATTGTAATTATGATGGTTAAATAAAATTTTATATATTAAAAATTAAGAGAAATAATTTTTATAAATTAAACCCAAATATTTCTAACTGTGTAGTGTATGATAGATTATAGAGAGCTAAATAGTCAGGACATAAGTAGATATAAAGCTTATTATCAATGAAAACAAATACACAACAGCTGTCAAATACTATGGCTTATTATCATACAATTGTACCATAAATTGGTTGCTTAAAATTTAATTTTTGAATACGTACGTTTTGAATACATAAAGTTAAGACTAAGAATAAATTGTTTCATGTCAAATATCATCTAATTTTTAATACTGAATAAACATAATGTACACTATATTCATTAAAAATAAAATTAATATGCCACTAAAATGAAACAAATGATTAAGAAAACCAAAAAGTTTAAGTGTACATTAATCATGGTTACTCTTTTTGAGGCAGGGGGCAGAAATGGCAGTGCTCAGGAGTTATTCCTGGTTCTGTGCTCACATCTGATTGATTTAACTTGCTTATTTCTGTGACTACAGCTTGCTTATTAAGTTGAATAATAGAGGTATAAATGCCTTTCATTGAATCTCTCTGTCATATACAATGGTGAATAATTAAGAAACTATTCTATCAGTAAGATGCAAGTAAAATAAATCAAGTCTTCAGAGAGAAAAGAAAAGATAAACACTATGTGCAGATAACAAAATAAGTCCACCAATAAATTCTATTAAAACATTCAGTCAAAAGCACATCAAAAAAAACCTGCTGCAATTTTGTGTCGAAACAACAAGCTAAAAGAGAAATGCACTTAAGACTATGTCCCTTGTATATAAGACTTTAATTATTCTCTTGCTTCTTTAAGAAGCATCTTGGGTCATTTTGTTTAAAATGTGTCTTGGTATTCTGTTTGGGTTTATTATTTTGTTTGACATTCTTTTGAGTCTCCTGGATCAGATCTGTACATGTATATTCCACCTCATATTATGTACAGTCTCATTTAATCTTTTCCTTTCTTTTTTCTTCTTTCTTTTTTGCTTTCTTACTTTCTCTTTTTCTTTCTTTATTTCTTCTCTCTCTTTCTTACATAAAAGAAAATTCTAAACTGATATGACCCTACCGATTATACATTTCGGCAATAAATTGATTACTGTATGTTTATATTGACTGTCATAATATTTGCTTTTTTCATTACTAATTTATACTGATTATAAATATTTCAGATGAATGTTACAACTTCAACTCGACTATCCTATCTTAGTAATTTATTTTTTCTACACAGCTTTTATACCTTTTCTTTCTTTCTTTCTTTCTTTCTTTCTTTCTTTCTTTCTTTCTTTCTTTCTTTCTTTCTTTCTTTCTTTCTTCCTTCCTTCCTTCCTTCCTTCCTTCCTTCCTTCCTTCCTTCCTTCCTTCCTTCCTTCCTTCCTTTTCCTTCTTCTTTCTTTTCTTTCTTTCTTTCTTCTTTTCTTTCTTTCTTTCTTCTTTCTTTCTTTCTCTTTCTTTTCTTTCTTCTTTCTTTCTTTCTTTTCTTTCTTTCTTTCTCTCTTTCCTTCCTCCCTCCCTTCCTCCCTCCCCCCTCCCTCCCTCCCTCCCTCCCTCCCTCCCTCCCTCCCTCCCTCCCTCCCTCCCTCCCTCCTCCCTCCCTCCCTCCCTCCCTCCTTCCTTCCTTCCTTCCTTCCTTCCTTCCTTCCTTCCTTCCTTCCTTCCTTCCTTCCTTCCTTCCTTCCTTCCTTCCTGCCACACCCAGCAGTGCTCAGGGGTTACTCCTGGCTATCTGCTCAGAAATAGCTCCTGGCAGGCATGGGAGACCATATGGGACACCGGGATTCAAACCAACCACCTTAGGTCTTGGATCTGCTGCTTACAAGGCAAACCCAGCTGTGCTATCTCTCTAGCCCAGCTTTTATACATTTTCAATATCATATCATATATTTCAATTCCTAGGATCAAGCAGAGGAAAATGTTCTATTTTCAGCATTATTTTTACGTATCCTCGGAAATAGAAAAATTATACACAATAAAATATTTTGAATTAATATTTTAGCGATTATTTTAAATTGTAATTCTAAAAACACATTAGGGTGTGTTACTGCTTACATTTAAGTTGATTAAGCACATAATTCACTTTTAGTGTTTTTTGTTTTTGTTTTGTTTTTGTTTTTGTTTTTGTTTATTGTTTGTTTGTTTTTGGGTCACACCTGACAGTGCTCAGGGGTTACTCCTGGCTCTATGCTCAGAAATCCCTCCTGGCAGGCTCAGGAGACCATATGGGATGCCAGGATTCGAACCATCGACCTTCTGCATGACAGGCAAACACCTTGCCTCCATGCTATCTCTCTGGTCCCACTTTTAGTGTTTTTTATCCATTCATTCATTAAACAGATGTTTGTTTAAGTCTTTTCTTCAGAGCTCAAAAATAAGTTGTCATAATTTTTACTGATGGGCCAGAGCAATGGCTCAAGCGGTAAGGTGTCTGCCTTGCCCGAGCTTGTCTAGGATGGATTGTGATTAGATTCCCTAACGTCCGATATGGTTCCCCAAGCCAGCATAGCCAAGAGTTAACCCCTGAGTATCACCAGGTGTGGCCCCAAAACGGAAAACCAAAAACCAAAAGGAAGAAAAAAGAGAGAGACTTATTGAATCTAAAAGTTTGTAAGTTAAATAAATAGAATTAGTTCTGCTACAAGTGTGTACTTTCTCTTGAAAATATATTTTGTTATATATATCTTAATCATTTTAATCAATCAAATTTTGGCTTAACTTCTAATTAAAAAAATTTTTTTTTGTGGGACCGGAGAGATAGAAAGGAGGTAAGGCATTTGCCTTTCATGCAGAAGGTCATTGGTTCAAATCCCGGCGTCCCATATGGTCCCCCGTGCCTGCCAGGAGCAATTTCTGAGCATAGAGCCAGGAGTAACCCCTGAGCACTGCCGGGTGTGACACAAAAACCACAAAAATATTTTTTTGTTTAAATTTATATAAAGATCATGATCACCTGCTCCATTATATATGGATATATAAACTATATTCTTTATAAAATATTTAATATTTTACAACACTCTTGGTCTTGCAATACCACTTGCATTGTTTGTGAATCACGTATTTTGCATGCGGCCAAGCCTGAATTTAATACCTGGAATCACTTCTCATCTCCTGAGCTCTACCAGGAATGATCTCTGTACACATAGCCAGGAGTAAGTCCTAAGAACAACTAGTGTGTCTCCATCAAAATAAAAAAACAAAATTAATAACTCAATGTAAATTATGTATTTTCAATAAAATTGTAATTTGCCTTTTAGTTGAGGCATTATATATTTTCTCAACTAGCATATTCACATGTTATAGTAATCAACTTTACAATGTAAAAACTTGTAAAATCTCTTATTTAAGCTATTTTATTCAATTATTTATCTTGTAGTTAGATGCTTAGTATATTTTAGATTTGTTTTTGGAACTTTGAGGTTTGTTTGCTCTAGAACATCTAAAGTTGAGAAAAATTTATACCAAGTGTAATAAGTGGGTCAGAGAATTTATCAGCCATTTGAAAAATGATAAAGAAGTCTAGGAAACAGACTTGAAATTTTATTTGGGGAATTATTAAACATGAAGTATATTTAAATCAATTATTTAAATACTATGTATACTTCATTTTAATTCAATAATCTAGGAAGAATTATTTTTATATATTTAAGTATCATTTTACTAATTCAAGAAAGCTAACAAGTTAGAATTCTAGATCATTCTCAAATAGGATTTTATAAGAAATGTCCACATTTAAGATAAAATACATTGCATGTGGAGAGATAGTACAGTGGGTAAGATGCCTACCTTGTACATGGTGGAACTGGATTCCAATTCCCAACCCATATTGTCCCTCAAGCACTACTAGAAGTGATTACTGAGTGAAGAGCCAGGAATAAGCCCTGAATGTTCCCATAAGTAGCCTAAAAACAAAACAGACAAAATAGGATAAAATACTTTGAGCAAGGGCTAGAGAGATAGTACTTGAGGTAACATGTTTGTCTTGCAGGCCACAACACAGCTTGATCACCCAAATCCCCTGAGAACAACCAGGATTGATCTTTAAACATAGAACATGAAGTAAGTACTGAGCATCACCTTGCCCCACACTCTATTCTGGCTAAATAAATACAATAAAATATCTTAAAGAAAGCATAGGTTCATGTTGCATAAAACATAATACAATTTAAAAAATATTCATGATTGTAGTGAAACAAATTCCAAATAGATATTTTTTGTTATTAGTATTTGGGGTTATACCTATACATAACAAAAGTTCAGTTATTACTTTATGTTATAATGTCCAAAATAGCACTTTCATTACTGTTATTATCCTATTACTGTATTTATTGTATTTGTTGAATTGACCTTTGAAGTTGGTTTCAATTTATTTTTTTGTTGTTGTCTGGAAATATTTTAATGTTAGCTATGGGCATTCAATGGTAAACCAAATGACAAAAATAAGAAGAAAAATGACTGCTGGACAGATTTTAAGAAACATATTTTCCTGCTCACTGACCTCCTTTTATCATCTGCCCATATGTTTCTGTGTTGCAATTTTATCTCTTCCACACTTATGGAATGCATTGGCAGGGGATATGAATTCTGATGAGACTGTTTTGGTGATATTCCAGAAAGTTTTTTAGAAGTTAAAATACTAAACATAGGATCTATGTTGCCATAATTTGCAGGAATTTGATTTCCACTTACCAACTGACTGTACTTGTTTATTTGTTTGATAATTATAATTTCATGAGTTTGTAATGTTCAGTATCTCAATTTTGTTTTTGCTGTAATATGATTTTAGCAAATCATGAGACCATTCATCGAATTTTACTGGTTTTAGCAAAATAATGAGAAGGAAAAGATGTGCCACATAATATATGATTTATATTTTAAATTTCAAATACCAATAGGTTCACATAAAAAGAAGTCATGCAGAGTTCCAACTATGTAATACTAGTAACAAAGTAAATATTAACATTTTTACCCAAGAATAACCACAAGAATTTATCCTATTTCATTTAGTCTATCTCAATAATTTAAATCAAAATAATATGCTTGTAGGAATAAGCTGGTGAGACTCACTTTTTTGACTGAATATCCATATATTTCCCATGTCATAATGCAAATCTCCTTTAGTATATTTTCTTAAATGATTTTGTATAGCAGAATTCATGTAACTTTAATTCATATTTCCATCATGCTTAACATGAAGATTATCAAGATAAGTTAACATCTAGAATCTACATGTACTTTATACAGTTTGTTTGTTAAATTAAATCGAGCCCCTTACCTGTATCTATCATTTCTTCTAACATCCTTAGTATATATAATGTAATTCTTTTTTATGCAAATTCCTAAATATTTGGCAACTTTAAAAAAATGTTATGGGTTATCTTCATATCTACAGTTCTTTCCACAATTACTGTTGAATGAATGAGTAATTTTATAATATAAATACAGATTTTAACTGGATTACATAGTGTTAAACATTAAGGATTGATTAAAGAAATGGTTTATTAAGTCAAATTAATACATGCAATTATAAATTTCTATACCAGTATGCATATGTAATAATATGGTGGTTTGAAAAGTAGCTGTTAAAAGCATATTTGCAAAGTCCTAATCCTTTTCCCCCGTGAATTTGATCGTCTCTGGAAATAGCTCTTTATAGGTATACTTAATTTTGATTTAGAAAAATGACTTAATACCACATTTAAAGTGGTCTTAAATCCCAGAGCATGTCCACAGAAGCTAAAGGAAATGGAACTTTGAAATGCAGTCACACTCCATTCCAATCTGTAGGGAGAAATAAGAATTATGCTGCCACTAAGGTAAGGATACTTCTTGAGTCATCAGAAACCTGAGAGATTTTCTTCCATAGAGTCCTTAGAGGGAGAACGACCTGCTGACATGTTGAGTTTGGACTTCTAGTCTCCAAAATATGTGGAATAAATGTCTGTTGTTTTAAATTAGTCCATATCAGTTAAATTGCTATAGTAATTCTAGGTAACTAAATTTAGTTATATACTCAATTTGTATAATATATGTATATATTAACTTATAAAATAACAAAGATTTAAGATAGCATAATAAGTAGTTCACAAAAAAAATTTATGGGTTACAATAAATATTTTCTTACACTGAAGTGCCAAAATATTCTTAGAAACTACCAAAATACTATATTTTTATTTGATACAAATTTATTTATTTGCTATTTGCATAATTTTATTATTGTCATTATTTCTTCTAAAGCTTGAGAAGTAAAATAAATGTAAACTGCCTTGTTCTTAATTCAAATTTACAAATTTTTCAATAGTGACTACTTTGGTAGAATGCTAAATTCTGATATAAATTTAGAATAAAATCTGTTTCTTGACAGACTTTATAAGGAATACTTTTCTCATTAAGATTTATAGGCATCAAAACTCTGACATTTTAGAAAAAAAGAAATGCTAATTATTTAAGAATATTAAATATCTTGTTATCATTCTCGCTTCTATCTTTGCCTTAGTTTTTTGGAAAGACAAATAACTTCACATGTTTTGAAATTTTATACGTTTTATTAATTTTTCTTTATTTCACAAAACTATTTTACCCTTCTGTACTTACCTTGTCTGAAATTTAATGTATCAAATTGATATTATTTTTATTCGATAAATTTGTAACTTAAATTAATAGGAAAAACACAGAAAAAAATCAAATTATCAAAAGATCATAGGGCAATGAGTTCCACACATGAAGCTTCTAGTTATCCTTTCCCTGGTTTTTGTATTTATATAGATAAACATACCTATAACATGCCAATCACAAATATATGAGACCTAGGATTTATACTTATTGTAGTTATATTATATTAACATAATGAATTTATCATAAAGCTTATTTCAATATCTAATCTCTCTAGGAATCAACTGTTACCATAAAATGATCCCTAAATAATGTTATTGTTACAATAATAATATTATTTTGAGACAATGATGAGATTCAACTTCATTTAATTTTGATTTTTGGTCCACACCCATATGTGCTTCTGGATGTGAGCTCAGGCATGATTCCTGGCATTGCTGAGACTATGGGGACAGATTGTCTGGGTTGCCAGGAATTGAATTCAGGTCAGTGAAGTCAGGTCAGCAAGTGCCTTACTATATTATCCTCAATTTTAAATCATATAGTTAAGACTATTTGTTAGTCAAAGATGAGGAGAAAAACACTAGCTTTCCTTGAAGGAAGGAGCGTTATCAGTATTTAGAGATTACCTTCCAGAATCAAGGAAAACAAGATTTCTTTGGGACAAGATCATATTTCTCACTACATACCAGTAAGTAGGTAACTACTATATTTTGTACAATGATTTGAAAATGAGAAATTCAAGGTTGGAACAATATTACAATAGGTAGGGCATTTACTTTGCACTTAACTAACACAGTTTCAACTTCCTCACTAATTTAAGGTATGGTGAGTTCTGCCAAAAGCAGTCCCTGTGAGCACAGCCAGGGGTAAGATCTGAGGACTGCTCTTTATGACTCAAAAACAAAACAAAAAACTAAAATGAGAAATTATCCACCAAGACAACAAATTGCTTTATAAGAATATATATTAAAATGTTTTTTAATATATCACACAATTAGTTAAAACAAATCTGAAGTGTGAGAAACAAAAAACAAAACAAACGAAGATAAACCTTACTTTTTGTGATATTTTAGTGACTAAAGAATTTCCAACTAAAAGAATCAAAAGATATGCACAGTTTGAGTTTTTTGGGCTGTTGTCAAAAAAGAGAGACTGAGACCCTGGAAATTCAAGTAGCTGGAGTTTTTAGTTAGACTATAAAATTAAAAACAAGAAGTTGCATGAATCAATTCTGAAACTTTCTAGGCAAATTTTCTGAGTTTTCAGCAGAGAAATAATTGGCGAATATATATACTAGGTATATTCTTCACCAGGTAGAGTGGGAAATTAGTTTATGCATAAAATACTCAAAAGCATACTGACTTAGCGGTGGAGCAAAATACATGCTTGACTAAATGTCGTTTTGCTTCCACATTAAATAATTTAAGAGCCAGACATAAAAGTTTCCTATGAATTTTATTTTGTCCCAGAATAAATCCTAATAATTTACAGAAATAAAGAGCATTGGGTTTGCATAAAGTAAAATGTTCTATGCTTTATACCCAAAGTCACTAGGCATACAAAGACACTTACAAGTAGAAGCTATAATTACTGCAAAAAATCAACTACTTAAAATAATGCCAAAATATTCCAGTATATAAAAATAGTATGCAAGTATCTTAAAGCTATAGAACTCTATATTTTATGTTAAATAAAAATATTTAAAATATTCATTGAGTAAATAAAATATACAAATGTAATGGCTATATTAAGCCATATGAAGCTTCTGAATTTAAAACAATAGTGTTCAAGGTATCAAAATAACTAATAACTGAATATAATGAAAGTAAAGTAGACATCTGGTTGCAAAATAATATAGACTTAAAATAATAAGCAATTGGAAAAGAGGTAAAATCTGACTGACTGAATATGTAACTATTTGGTTTATTTTAGTGCAAAGGAAATGCAAAAACAGTATTTTTGAAATCAGGCTGAACATGCAACTTTAAAGTCATATCTGGAAAACAAAATAATATAAGAAAGTATAAAAAAGGTTTAAAAGGTTAAAAAAAAGAAAACTATCTTAGGGGCCAGAGAGATAGCACGGAGGAAAGGTGTTTGCCTTGCATGCATCCAACCCAGGATGTGGACAGTGGTTTGAATCCCAGCATCCCATATGGTCCCCCCCCCCCCTCCCCTGAGCCTGCCAGGAGCGATTTCTGAGCGCAGAGGCAGGAATAACTCCTGAGCAGCACCGTGTGTGACCCAAAAGGAAAAAAATAAAGCTATCCTAAAGCAAATTAATTCAAATTGTTCTAAATTTTTATAAAAATAAAACCTTATAAGCAGCGCGAAGAGATATCATGAAGATAGGGCATTTGCCTCGAATGCAGAAGGACAGTGGTTTGAATCCCGGCATCCCATATGGTCCCCTGACCCTGACCAGTAAAAGGCAATATCCACACATATTTTTTGATTTTTCCTGTTTTCACTTGCATTTTATTCATAAGCAAGATATGTATTTTTGAATCATTTTAGTGTGACCAAGTGTAATTTTTATACAATTTTTAACAAATTTTATAAAAATTTTTATAAATTTTAGAGGATCAGATATATAGCATAGCAGGTAAGTACAGCCCACGTTCAATCCTGGGCTTCACATTTTTCCTGGAAACACTCCCTCAAACCTGAGAGAAAATACAGATCTAGAAAAATCATTTAACACATTAGAGTGTGACTCTACCACCACCACCCCTAATAATAATTTTAGAATGGGAAAGAAGATAAGATGAATAATCCACAGGTAAGTTCTCTTTTCTAAATTTTATTTAGGTACATAAGTTTACTGCTGCTCATCCATAATGGACTTATAAAGGGCATGCTCATAAAAACAGTCATTCATGTTTTATTGATGAAATGCCTAAAAGCTCTGTGGAATATTGAGCTTGTCCACGTGTGGTGAACCACAAGATGATTGTCAAAGATGAGAGAGTTCTTGGCCAGATTCCATAAAGAAATATTTTAAAGTTCTAACGTTTTATTTTGATATGTTACATTCTTATAGTTGAAAAATAACCCACAGAAACTAATTAACCTTAGAGAATAAAATGATAGCAACCATGAGCCCTTTACGCTTTGTATAAAATTGTCATTCAATTTTTAAAGTATATTAACTGGTAAAGTGGATATAGCATAGTGGAGTGACAATCTCAATTCAATTATTGGTCTGATATTATTAAACTTTTAATATTTTAATATTAAATATAAGTATTTAATATTATTAAAATTATTTTAAACGAGGAAAAATATGAACATGGCAATACTGATTTGTTTATCAAAAATAAAATAAATAATTCCAAAATTATCACAGAATATAAGGTTCAAGTTTCTCAGATATGTCCCAAAGCATTTATATACTCACATTTATTTATGCATTAAGTATTTGTTATTATAAATACATTAAAAATAAATAAATTATTTATTTAGTTAGAAATATATTAGTAACATTAATTATGTTTTGATGGGAAATATAAAGTATGTATATAATATATCATAATATTATATGCAATATACATAATAGAATAATAGAATTTTAATTTTCATACACTTTCAATAAAAGAGAGGTGTGTGAATGTGTGTGTGAGAGAGGTATTGGAGAGATGCAAATTTCAGTTTAGCATGTATAATATTGACCTGATCATTTTTGTTTTTTTTGGTTTTTTTTTTTTTTTTTTGGTTTTTGGGCCAAACCGGCGGTGCTCAGGGGTTACTCCTGGCTGTCTGCTCAGAAATAGCTCCTGGCAGGCACGGGGGACCATATGGGACACCGGGATTCGAACCAACCACCTTTGGTCCTGGATCGGCTGCTTGCAAGGCAAACATTGCTGTGATATCTCTCCGGGCCCGACCTGATCATTTTTGTGAATTTATTTTGACAATAGATAATTTTGATTCTGATTTCAAGCTGTATATGTCTTATTTAATTTAGTCTTGTACTTTATCTTTCATAAATACAACTTCTAGAAATTTTGACTTTTTAAATTACTTTGTATCAAATAACTCTTTTAAAACAATTCTTATTGTCTAATTTCTTTTCATTTTACATATTCACACATTAATTTTTATAACAGACAATATAGACTTCCTTTGTTTTGAGGGGGTTTACATAATTGGATCTGCTCAGGATTTACTTCATTTAAAAATAAACTTTTTTTATTGATTGATTGGTTGGTTTGGGGGCCAATAGGCGCTCAGGGGTAATTCCTAGCTCTGCTCTCAGAAAATCACTCCTGGCAGGCACAGGGGACCACATGGGATGCAGGGGATTCAACACAGGTCCGGGATTGAACACAGGTCCGTTCTGGGTCAGCTGCGTGCAAGTCAAAGCCTTACCACTGTGTTATCACTCCAGCCCCATCAGAGCTTACTTCTGCTTCTCCATTCAGGAATCACTCTTGACAGGTCTAAAATATAACTCGAGTTAGACGCATGAAAGGCAAACACCCTTATCCACAATATTATCTCTAGAGTCACTGAGATATTGAATATCTGATGTCATAATCTTCATTACTTAAACATGTTATCAAGTTAATTATATAATTATCTGAACTAGTTTACTAAATAACCTTCAAGAATCAGATATAATCTTATTTTAAAAGCTGATTTGTTTTATAAAATGGTATTTTTACTAACTATTCATATTATAATTTTCCACTATTTTAATATTTATTTAAAGTGAATATATTTTGTTTCTGTGTTGTTAGACAAAATCTATTACTGCTCTCAAATTAGAAACATTTTTTTCTTATGACCTTTGACTTATACAGTTTTCTTCTTATTTAATTCTACTCTTACTCTGAAATTCCTATTCCTCTTTTTCCATAAGATACTAGTTTGAGTTAATGCTAAGTTGCAAAAGAATTATCAATTAGTGTTATTCCATGGATTTTATTCTCATTACTGCATGGATTTTATGCAATTGAGTTATTAAAATATCAACCCTTAATGTAAAAAAAAACAAATTGAGTGTTCTGAAATGTCATAATATAATGGTTTCTCATCTTTTATTAGTTGTACACAATTGGTAAACTAATTTTCATATGCCTTCATTAATTAATTTATCTAAACAAAAATCTCAATAAACAAAATAAAATTGACTCTTTTGTTCATATATTTTATGACATGGATAAATTATTCAAAGTGTTACTTTGCACCAATTTATTTTGTTGAAATTCTCTTGCCATTATTTTGTGAAAAGTAATTCAATAGTTTGTTTCTTTATCTTTTTTTAAAAATAAAATAGTATCTTCATATGGTTTTGATTATTTAACTGCTTCTGAATAATACCCCTTTGTGGCAATTCAATGTTTAAAATAACAATTTAATGTATATTTTATATACCGTTTCTTTCTTACAAAATATGTCATTAGCATTATGTAATTATCAATCTTTAATATAAATCATATCAATAAATTATATCTTAATAATTGGAAGAAAGTATCAATTAAAATCATATATGTAAGTAAAATAAAATAGCTGGACAAAATAAAATAAAATGGACAAAATATATAAATGGATATATTTTAAGGATTAGAAAGTTTATGGTACTATTTTGAAGGATTATACATGTAGGTAATTTATGAAAATTATATTCTTTATGATGTAAATAGTTGAACAAGATGTAGTGAACAAAGGTAATAATTACACAAGGAAGAGGAAATAGCTCCTATAGAAAAAATAACCTTAGTATGAAGTAATATTAATAATAATAAAAAACTCAAGGCTATCTTGATAGAAGACACTAAGAACTAGTCATTATAGCATGAGAGATTATATAAAGATCACACAAAATTATTTACATAATATGAAAAATAAGCTTTTCAATTATAATTTCAAACTTTATATTTAATTACAGGAGAGACATTGGATTTTAAAGACAATAACAAGAACATTTTTTTTTAATGCATATGTTTTTTTATTTAAACACCTTGATTACATACATGATTGTGTTTGGGTTTCAGTCATAAAAGGAACACCACCCATCACCAGTGCAACATTCCCATCACCCAAGTCCCAAATCTCCCTCCTCCCCACCCAACCCCCGCCTGTACCCTAAACAGGCTCTACATTTCCCTCATACATTCTCAATATTAGGACAGTTCAAAATGTAGTTATTTCTCTAACTAAACTCATCACTCTTTGTGGTGAGCTTCCTGAGGTGAGCTGGAACTTCCAGCTCTTTTCTCTTTTGTGTCTGAAAATTATAACAAGAACATTTTATAGAGAGAAAAATTGAATAATTTTAAGTAATTTATGTCACTCTAAAGTACCTATAATCAAGAAAAACAGTATTATTCTAAAGTTGGATACTTAACATAAAATAAATTAACAGTCAAGAAAGATATACTTATATTTATCTTCAAAAAACTAAATTTCTTTGCAGATAATTAATTTCAATGCTTCTTTCATATTGAAATGAGAATTAATTTGAGAAAGATCCTTGACCTATTTGTGAAGGTTAATAGTAATATTTTTAGAAGGAATCTTGAATGAGAATATTTGTAAGTGTAAAGCAAACAAATATTACATAAATAATCATAACACACATAAAAATAATGAACTCAGCTTGATTAAAAATTAAAGCATTTTGGGGCCGGAGAGATAGCATGGAGGCAGGGCATTTGCCTTGCATGCAGAAGGACAGTGGTTAGAATCCTGGCATCCCATATAGTCACTTAAGCTAGGAGCAATTTTTGAGCATATAGCCAGGAGTAACCCCTGAGCATCACCAGTGTGGCCCAAAAAACAAAAACAAACAAAAAAATTAAAGCATTTTATATTCAAATGTATATTCATGAAGAAAATTAATTGGGGGATACATAAGATAATATTATAATACAAATATTTCTCTAACATGGCTAAAATGCAAAATCATTCTAGTAGCAAATAATCCAGTTTATAAATATAATATTTCACTAATTAATTTATAAAAGAATATAATTAAATGACATATTAACACTTGAAAATATTCTCAGTACCATATGTTATTTAGTAAAATACAATTTCAACCACAAGAAATATGTTGACATATCCAATAAGATATATATTTGAAATTAACAATGAAAAATTCTAGAGCAAATAAATATTAGCTGCTACTCTTATGCATGCTAATAGAACATTAAATGAGCCAATCAATTTAGGTAAAAGCATTGTTATATTATAGCTAAACATATGCTTCAAGTACACTATAATCTAATTTTAAATAAAAATGACATCCATATGTCCAGTTAAGTATATAAACATAACATTTATAATAAATGCTAATAATTTTCTATTATCCAATAAAAATACAACTCTTCAAGTGTGAAAATTCAAGACATTATAGCATATTCATACTACACAAAACTTTTAGCAAAGGAAATATAGTCAAATATAAGTATGAATATAAGACATGTTTTATAAAAAAAACCCCACAAAATCATGTTACTAATAAAGCACAGATAAAACCCATGTTATGTCCCCAAATAGGCAAATCCATGAAATTTATATTATACATATATATGTTCCTGGGCATAAGTTTAAAATCAAGCACAAAAAAAACCCAGAAAATTGTATTTATAATATTCTTTTAATAGGAAAATATTGAAAATGATTTTTTACAATGTTCAAGTTTATTAAAGTTAAGAATAAAAGGTTATAATTTTATGTTTTAAAAACCAATAAAATAGGGGCTGGTGGCACAAGCAGTAAGGCATATGCCTTGCATGTGACTGACCCAGGACAGATCGCGGTTCCATCCCCCAGCATTCCATATCGTCCCCCAAGCAAGGAGCTATTTCTGAGCACATAGTCAGGTATAACCACTGAGCTCAAGTGTGTGGCCCAAAAACCAAAATAAATAAATAAAATAAAATAAAGCAAAATTAAATTAATATTAGATTCTATTTGCTTAAAATTTGTTATTTTTATGAAGAGATAGAAATGTATTTTAGTATTTTATTTTAAGATTTTTATATTTTCAATAATGTTATTTTAGATAAAATCCATATTTAGGTAAATATTAATTACAACTTTAAAAATATAGACATCCTAAATCATATGGCATAGTTTTTAACTTTTATTATTGATATAAAACATAATCATATATCTTGTTAGTTAAAAAAATTATAAGCATACAATTCTAAAACCTGTTTTTGTTTGTTTTCAAGATAGTTACATTCATAATTATTAAATTTTCTTAATTAAACTTATTGAAGATTCTAAATTTTGTATTTTTAATTAAAAACAGAAAAAATTAAATCAATAGTGGCAATTTAGTTTACAAAAGTGTGTGTAATAGAGTTTCAACATTCAATGTACCAATAACAATTCCACCAACAATATCAACTTTTCTCTAATAATGTTCCCAGATTTGTCCACACTCCTCATAGCTGTCTCCTATAAAAAAAAAGTACATTTTTAAATGTTGTTATTATACAACTATTATGTTTATAGTGTTGTTGACTCTTTGGTTTAGATAAAAACATAGCTACATCTCTATACCCCAATGTACCGGATATTCCTGAACACTGTTTAGGTTTTTCTCTGACTCTTATTTACCCCTTGGATGTGTTCATCTCATTTCTGTATTCTGAGGTAAAGGATAGTTTAAATATTCTGATTTTTTTATCCTTCATTCCCTTATCATTTTACTCTATGCCAAAGATAAGTAATACCAGTCAGTATGTGACCTTCTATTTTATTTCACTTAACTTGATATCCTTCAGTACATAAGATGGTATTTCCTTAAATTTTTCTTCAAATGACAAGGTTATATTGGGGGCTGGAAAGATAGCATGGAGGTAGGGTGTTTGCTTTGCATGCAGAAGGATGGTGGTTTGAATTCTGGCATCCCATTTGGTCCCCTGAGCCTGCCAGGAACTACTTCTGAGAATAGAGTCAGGAGTAATCCCTGAGTGCTGCCAGGTTGTGACCCAAAAAACCAAAACCAAACAAACAAACATGCTTGTATGATTCCTGGAATCAAAAGACCAGGTTATATATACATTGAGAATTATTTTTCTTTATGAAATGTGGATTTTGCAATCCTAATGATGAAATTTGTTATAGTGACTATATTATACACATTTATAAGAAATAAATACAACAGAAACAGTAATGGACTATGGAATGCCACATTTAATTCTCCAGATTTGGCATGTGACCCAAGAATGCATTTATTGCATCATTATGATCTTTAAAAAGCAGTTGAATTGGTATTAATGCTTGTATAGCAGTGAGGAACAATTACTTTTTTCATGTTAGTTTGAGAAATATTGGTTAAAATAGTCAAACCAATTTGGAAGATAGAGATTCATCTACATGCATACACATTTACATATATCGTGTCGCAGGTTAGTTGTCAGCTGTGTGTGTTACTGGGGTTTATTATTTAAGTTATCTTTAGATAGAATAATACTGCCTAAAAAGACAAAAGAAATGTATAATTGCAATATATATTGTTACAATTTATAAAATGAGTGCTGAATAGAACAGAAAATATATACTGAATATATTAAATTCATATAATGTTCTGTTGTTTGTTTTAGTACTTGGGTCATTTTGGTTCAGATTCAAACCCATAGAGGAGAAATCAATTTTTTTGTTAGTAGTATAATTAATGTAATTAATGTTCAACATTTAATAAAAATTTACCATAGGAAAAGGTCAGGAAAAAATTGGATATTGTTTTTTTAAGAAGAAATTTCTATGCTAACAAATATAATAGAACAATAGTCTCACTCATCTACGGGTTTAAAAAAAAAAAAGCAAAGAAATTATTGTAATAGTCCCAGAGACAATAAAATCAAGGGCATAAAGGACTGGCAAACAATATGTATCTCACCACAAATAGTGGTGAATGCTGGTAGGGAAATAACTACACTAACAACAGCATGTTGTTAATGAATGAGAGAAGTAGAATGCCTGTATCGAATATAAGCAGGAGAGGGGAAGGAGGGAGATCAGGGACATTGGTGGAGGGAATTTTGCACTGATGAAGGGTTTATTCTATTTATGACTGAAACCCAACTACAATCATGCTTGTAATGATGGTGCTTAAATATTTTATTTTAAAAAAGCCACTACAAAGCAGGATTCACAACATGTTCATATATGTTGTTTTCTCAGTTTTTTTGGCATTTGAAATATTACTTTTATTATTTATTTATTATTATTACTTTTTATTACTTTTATTTTATGCAATTTTAAAATATTCATAGGACAAGCAATGACTTAATAAATTGACTTTGGGAATTGGGAAACCACCTTCTAGTAAAACTCCTAGGTTCAGACAATTTTTTTGGTACAAAGTGTTTACTTAATAGAAACTCTTATCTAAATATGTCAAGTCTTTTAGATACCAGTGATATTGCTCATAAATGTATATATTAGTGAGTAGGAGAGTTGTATTACCTCAATCATTCTGGATTGCAATAACACAATATCCTGTATAGAGTGGAGATATTAGAATAAATGTTTGCATATTTTGAACAGCTTGGTAATCCAAAAGTATGATACTAAAATATCCCCTCTAGTTGTTGAATAAAAATGTCCTAAGATGTAAAAATACAATTTTTACTTTACTAGCACTCATGCATTTCTCCTAGTAGAAGTGATTTCATTAAGACTAAGTCAATGATCTAACGTATGCTAATATTCTTTAAGTCAGTAAAACACTTCTTTTATTATACTCTTTGTGACCATTTGGAATAGACTAAAATTGAGAGTAGTGAGTTATAGTTAGAATAGGGATAGTGATATCTTATAGACAGGTATAGATTCATATGATATAAAGGTACTATATAAATTTTTTAAGAACAAAACAGTTCCCTATATTAATGGAATATTATGAAGCACTTCTTCTGATTTTCTTTCTGACATTAATTTATATCATATATCTTAAAACTAATTATTCTTTCTTTGAATTTTGTGCTAACTTAATATGAAATTTATAATAAAGTCAATAGGATAATTTTCCAGTGTTAACTATTTGTCAATATCTAGTCAGATCATATCTCAAAAGGTACTGTCTTTAAGACTCCTAATAATGTTCAGAATATTAATTACATTTTGATATGTGAAGTATTATTTATAGTTTTTATTTGTGTTCACATCTACAGAATAATCTATCAAAAATATTTGCTGGTATGAAGATATTTTGTAAGCAATTGTCATGGAATCCTCACACTCATTTATTTCTCAAGTTAAAGATTTCCAGTTTAAACCAAGCCTGCTCCATAGACTCATTATTTTCTTGATCAAGATGTGAACTGAGCTAAGAAAGATTATGGGTACAAGGACCCATGAGCAGAAATCTGGTTAGCTAAGGAAGAGAGGGTGTCCAAGCTTCCATCTTTCCAAAACCACACTTTATCACCCAGAATTACTGAATACCCGAGGGCCCTGCCTCATCATAATTTCCTGCTTGAATACCAGTCTAAGTACATTTCAGATATACCAGTTTGGGGGCTGATCTCACCATGGCTTTTTAGAGCAAGTGCAGGCATCCTCCCCCATATCTCCCTTCTTTCAAGAAGCCTGGCAGATGTAACCAGGCCCACAAAAAAGTTGCCATTGTAGAACCAAACGGGTTCCATAGACTCAGTGGTAGCTGAGTGCATGTCCCTAAAAGTCATCGTATCTCTAATAGTGTTTTGAATTTATAGACAACTTCATTCGTTTGATGTCATCATCCCTAAAGGAATACCCCAATTTAACATAATGAACATCTCATAACAAGATCTTTCTAAACTTTCTGCCATTGTATTAATGACTTCATTAGAGATAATATTTTTCATAAATGTGCTTGCTATTGTACTTTTTCTTTCCTTTTTCCTTCCTTCTTTCTTTGTTTCTTCTCTTTCCTTGTTCTCTTCCATTTTGTCTTAAATTTTTATTTTGATATTTTCAATAACTTTGCCTTCACTTATTTGGAAACAAGTGTATTATAATCAACTATATGATGCATTTCCTTTAAATAAATAAATACAAAATATTTCCAGATCATTGAATCATTCTTCATTGTCACCACATTGCAAGAATCTCTATATTCTGTATGTTTTCCTGATAAACTATTGTTTTCTTATTTTATTTTATCTTTTTGTTTTTGTTTTTTGAGTCACACCTGACAGGGCTCAGGGGTTACTCCTGGCTCTACACTCAGAAATCACTCCTGGCAGGCTCGGGGGACCATGTGGGATGCTGGGATTTGAATCACCGACCTTCTGCATGCAAGACAAATGCTTTACCTCCATGCTATCTCTCCATCCCCCAAACTATTGTTTTCAACTAATATTTTGAAATATGTCACCCAGGGAAATAATAATATAATTATTGTAAAGTAATAATCATAACTGTGGTATACTGAATTCTAAAATAGCATAACTAATCAGAGCAAGTGTAATATATACATATGGATTATTGTTTAATGGAGTAAAACAATTAGTGAAGATATTTATTTAATTTTAATATTCACATTATGTATGCAAACTCTTAAATTTCTCTATCTTTAATGACATGAATAACTAACCCACAGATCATTATTACCTACATTAATGTCAAATCTTTAATTCAAATTGCTGAAAGTAGCATCTATCATTTTTGTTTAAAGTTATTTTAAAAGTAGGCTTTGTGAATAGCAGAGTAGAACCAAGCATGTACAACAGTTGAACAGAGCTCAATGACAGAGAGAAATGAGATGTGATATATAATATATAGAGGAATACTTTGCAGCTATATAAAACATGAAATATTGAATCACTAGAGAGACAATACAACATACATGGTGCTTGATCTCCTATTTTCTTACCCTATTTCAATTTCTGGAAATGCATATTATCTCCCACACTCCACTAAAAATAACCCCTGAGCATACCAGATATGATCCCCACATAACAAAAAAAAGTTTTACTTATGTTTCAAAGTGAATGGAACAGGGGAGTTTCATAATAAAATCAAATAACAAATTAATTATATTATCATAGTATATAAGAACCAAAGCAAAGAAATTGAGAATATCTAGTAAAGACTGATTCTTAGATTCTAACTATTGAAATGAAGTTACCCTAGGGTCTAAGTTGAAAGACTGATTCTTAGATTCTAACTATAGAAATGAAGTTACCCTGGGGTCTAAGTTGAAAATTAATGTCAGCTCTATCAAAGAAGAAATAAAAATGGCCAAAAGACACATGAAAAAATACTCACATCATTAATCATCAGGGAGATGCAAATCAAAAGAACCATAAGGAACCATCTCACACCACAACGATTGGTGCTCATCACATGAACGAAAACAAACAGTGCTGACGGAGATGTGGAGAGAAAGGAACTCATCCACTTCTGGTGGGAATGCCGTCTACTCCAACCTTTATGGAAAGTGATATGGAGATTCCTCCAAGTTCTGGAAATTGAGCTACCATACAATCCAGCTATACTACTCCTAAAGATAAACCCTAGGAACACAAAAATATAATACAAAAATCCCTTCCTCACATCTATATTTATTGCAGCGCTATTCACAATAACCAGATTCTGGAAACAACCAAGATGCCCTTCAACAGATGAATGGCTAAAGAAACTGTGGTACATATACTCAATGGAATATTATGCAGCCATCAGGAGAGCTGAAGTCATGAAATTTTCCTATACATGGATGTACATGGAATCTATTATGCTGAGTGAAATAAGTCAGAGGGAGAGAGATAGACTTAGAATAGTCTCACTCATCTATGGGTTTTAAATAAAATAAAAGATATTTTTGCAATAATTCTCAAAGACAAAAGAGATGAGAGCTGGAAGGTCCAGCTCACGACATGAGGCTCACCCAAAATAGTGAGTGCAATTAGAGAAGTAACTACACTGATAACTATCCTAACAATGTGAATGAATAAGAGAAGTAGAAAGCTTGTCTCAAGTACAGGCGAGGGTTGGGGGTGGGGAAGAGGGATATTTGGGACATTGGTGATGGGAATGTTGCACTGGTGAAGGGGTTGTTCTTTACATGACTGAAATCCAACTACAATCATATTTTTAATCAAGGTGTTTAAATATAGATATTAATTAAAAAAGAAAATTAGTGTCAGGTGAACTGTGCTATATAAATACTGATACATTTATGTGTATATAATGCATGCTAACAACATTACTGTAAACTAATGTTCCTCAATAAATATTATGGTGCAGCCTAAAGAAAAAGTTATCTTCAAGTAAAAGTGAATAAAAATTTGAAGGAAAAACAACAGAAAATTATAAAAATGATAGAAGCTTGATTATTTTCTGACTATAGGATCTTGGGCATTTCTACAATTGCTTTTTTTCATTTTAAATTTAGTGTTTTGAGGGCCATATTATACAATGGATAAGGCTCTATTCTTGCATGCAACCAACATAGGTTCAATCTCCTCCTCATGCCTTAAAATAAGTGATTCCTTAGAATCAAAAATATGCCCTGAGCACTGTCATTTGTGACACTAAACAAAACAGGACAAAAAGTTTGCTTTTGGTAAATTATGTAAATATGTAAAAATTATGTAAATAAAAGCAAATGAGTCACTGTAAAAATAGAAATTTTTAAACTCTTTCAAAGCACTTTCCAGACACTAGTTTTGCCAAATCATTGTTCTCTTATTTTTCAAATATGTATATTAACAAATTCTACATGAAAGGTATTCAGTGTAAACACTTACTTGTAATGTATTTCCAACAAAACATATTTTTGTATTTGTATATTAGTTAGTATTTAATTAGTTAGCTATAAGCACTTATTTCAAGATATCACATAAGATCACTTCAATTTTAGCTAAAATTAACTTGAAAAAGAAATACATTGTTATTTTTACTCCCTCTGAGCAAATATGCCATAGATATATTTTTAAAATAACATCAAGTTTTTAAAATATGACAATTCCCAGGCTATCTTAAGTAAAGATTCTAATTATATTGATTTGGTGGAGTCCTAAACATTAGAACCAAGCTTCTAGTCATTCTAAAGTATAACTAATGTTTTCAAACTTACTTCAGAATAGAATATATAATAGAGAAGAATATTTAGCAAATCACATCTGCATACTTAGAAAGCTAAATCTATAGTAACCTGACCTAATGTTATTTCATTTTCTTAGACAATTTACAGAAAAATAGTCCAAGAACGATAATAAAGTGGCAGATGCTGGCTTTATCCAGGGGTTTCATGAACATATTCCATTTTTAAATGTACAAAATTGATATAATAAATTGATTATATCTAGATAAATAGATTCTTTATACTATAAGTTTATCCAATCATCTGCATTGGGAACTTTGATTGTTTTCAAATATTGACTACTAAATATAGCTACAATTAAAATAGCTGTGCTCATTTATATGTATACATATTTAATTGTTTTTTTCTAGAAGTATTTTTAGGATGCATCTTTTTCATATATATATATATATATATATGAATATATATAATCTTTATTTAAGCACCATGATTACAAGCATGATTGTGGTTGGGTTTCAGTCATAAACAGAACAACCCCCTTCACCAGCAACATTCCCACCACCAATGTCCCCCTCCCTCCTTCCCAACCCCTGCCTGTATTTGAGAAAGACATTTTACTTCTCTCATTCATTAAGATTGTCGTGATAGTTGTTAATGTAGTTATTTCCTTAATTGCACTCACCACTCTGTGACAACTTCATAATGTGAGCTGGTCCTTCCGGCCCTCATCTCTATCATCTCTGGGCATTATTACAATAATGTCCTTAATTTTTCTTAAAACCCATAGATGAGTGAAACTATTTTGTCTATCTCTCTCCCTCTGACTTATTTCACTCAGCATAATAGATTTCATGTACAGATGCATTTCTGAGTGGGTTGCTGGAGCATATGAGTACTTTTTTTGTTGTTGTTACTGCTTTTATTTAAGGGTTACAACTAACAGTGTTCTGGGCTTCTAGCACTGTTTTCAAGGATCGCTCATGGC
Organism: Suncus etruscus; assembly: GCF_024139225.1. Lineage (NCBI taxonomy): Eukaryota > Metazoa > Chordata > Mammalia > Eulipotyphla > Soricidae > Suncus > Suncus etruscus. Next base: position 84,897,231 of record NC_064853.1, on the reverse strand, counting down.
AGGCTCTAGGGCACTCATGGGTTGCTTGGGGTAGAACCCAGGTTGGCATGCATCCAAGGCAAGTGCCCTGCTCTTAGTATTAAATTTCTCTTGCCTCAGCTAGTACTATTTTAAATCTTTTGTGAAATACATATCTTTTCCCCTCTTGTAGAGGCTCAATAAATATAAATCTATACACCAATGAATAGATTCCTTTAGTCCTTTCTCTTTCCTTTTTCTAGATTTGTTTTTCTGGACCATTTTCATTTACACCAATAATCACACAGAAATGAAATAATAATATCTTACTGTTAAATTTTATTTGCCTAATGGTAAGTGATAGAATGTTTTATTATTGAAGGCAGTTTATTTAAAGGAACTTATTTAGAGAGAATTGATACAGAAAGAGAAGGGAGTGCATTTTCAAGAGAATGCTGATTTTAGAAAACCAACAAGCAAAGTGAGACACAGACAATCAAGTGTGTTAGATGTTCCAAGATAAGCAGGGGTTAAGAACAAGCCAAAAATCAATTTTAATTGTGCCTCAATAAATACATTATTGTTAATAGCTATGTTCTATGCTTAACTCTATGCACAGCTCTCACACATGTGAGGACTGGGCGAACCATATGAGATCGAAACTGGTTGACCACTTGCTAAGAAAATGCCAAAAGTAACATTCCTGTTCTTTAATTATATCTATATGTATGTAGATATATAGCATGTAAATTTATATATTAGAGTTTTTTACACCAAGTCTCTCTCCTCTATTATTATTATTATTTTATTGTTAGACTCTATAATTGCTTCATTTATCTCAGATATATTCTTTTGTCAGACTAATGGTGTACAAATATTTTCCTTTCTCTAGTTTATCTTTGTATTTTTATAGTTTCTTTCACAATATTCAAGTTTTCCGATACATAAACATGTAATATTTTTCATATTTGTATATCTCCTTTAATTTCTAAGTTTTATATTAAAATCTTAATAAAAATTGATATCAATGTAATTATGCAGTTTATTACATGTTACATAATTCAATAGTTTTAGTATTCTTTTTTCTTTTACTTTTTGTTTACAGGTAGATTTGCAACAGATATTTGTATATTAACTTTTTCTTTATAGTCTGATGCTTTTTAAACCTGCTTTTTAATACAATAATAATTTTACTTTAATAAACTTAAATAAGAAAGTATTTTTACTTTATAATAAAAGTAATTTTACATTAATACTTTAACCTGTCTTAACCCTACACAGGTTTATTCTTTACAGTAGATTTTTAATGGCAGCTTTAGAGTTTCTATTTGATATCAGTCATCTACAAATATCAATCTTACCTGTTCTGACATATGACCATTTTATTCCTTGTTGTTCTTACTTAATAGTTTTCATTAGGACTGCTAACACTGTATTAGCAAAAAATTCTGAGAATTAAGAGCATTAGATTAAAAAAAAAAAACCCTGTCATTTCATTTCTACTTAATCATTATGAATTACAAAGTTACTCCTGATTGGGTTTTAGGTGTATAATGTTCCAACACCAATGTCTTCACTAGTCTCTTCTTTTTTGACACTAATAAAGATGTTATCTATGTATTCATTTTATATATATGGCATTAATTATATTGCAATGAGTTCCTTTCATAAAAGATTTGTATTAAAAATGAAAGCTGAATTTCTATAAAAGTACCTGAATTTATTTATATGATGAATTTTTTGTTTGATTTTGAATCACAACCAACAATGCTCAGTGGATACTTCCTGGCTCTGCACTCAAGAATTACTTCTGGTGGTATTTAAGAGACCATTAAGGGACACTTGAGATAGAATTTTGGTTAAAATTTGGTCAGATACAGGCAAGGCAAACACCATACAACTGTACTATGTCTCAAACCTATTGTTGTCTATTGTTGATGTGTTTCATATTAATTTTGTACGTTGATTCATACTTGAATCTTAACTATGTATGTCTCAGTTACATTGTACAATACTTTTTAACATATTCAATTTGGCTCTCATTTATTTTATTGAGGGTTTTACAACTATTTTGGTCAGAAATGTTATGTTTTTTAATGTTTCTTTGAGCATTTGGATATTGGTCTCATTGGAAATGTTTAGAATAATTCTTATTCAAATTTTTAGAGCTTAAAATTAAGAGACATTTTAAGAACTGTCAAGCTGTTTTCTACAATGATAAAAATAGTGTTAACATATAATACAGAAATTATAAATTTACATATTTTCTGAACTGTTCTAAAATGTGAAATTTATGGCCACTCAAAATCTTCATATTAGTATCTATAGCAAATATCCATCAAAATCTGGAAAAATCAATTTGCCCTTTAATAGGTCAAAATAGAAACAAACTAAAAGACAATTGGACAGTGGCAAGCTGCTCAGTGATTTTTATAAAAGGAGTTATTAAGCTACAGATGTACTTGAGTAGCCCTTAGTTTTCTTTATTAAAGTAAAATAAAACCATTTGAAAAGGCATGTACTGTATGATTCTCATTGCATTTGTGGCCCAATCGCACTTGGGCCACAACCAGCAATAATCAAGGATTACCCACTCGGGGATTACTGGCTCTGCACTCAGGAATTATTCTTGCTGGCATTTAAGGGACCATATGGGATGCCTGAGATAGAACCTTGCTCAAAATTTGGTTCATTGTATACAACTCAAACACCATGCATACCACAGGTATGACTCCATAGAACATAGTACAAGTCACAGGTTTAAGGAAAAAAAAAAGATGAATGCAGATCCAAACATAGAATTTTTAGAGCACTGGAACAATATTTCTTGATAAGTAATGATCTATATATAATATTATGTATTCATCAAAATCATAGAAATTGAATTCAAATTAGCAGCATGCAAGTCATACATCTTATCTGCTATAATATCTCTGACCCATGTTATGCTCTTTTCCAGTGATTGTGATTACATAATTGTTCAGTGCATTGATGTAATCACTGACTGTAGACATTCAATTGAACTCATTATTTTGTTTTGTTTTTGCTTGAATTAATGTATTTTGGGGGTGCACATTGGACCATCCTCAGGGTTTGCTCTTGGATTTGCACTCAGGAATCACTCACGATGAGGTTAGGTGCCATATGGCACTGTGGGTGGCTTCTGTCCCACAGCTCCAGTGGGTTTCAATGAGCCCACTTCAAGAAGTGGGCACTAAATGGACCAGCTTGAGGGAAAATATTGAAGAAATAAGAAACCACACAAATAAATTTTTATGGGAACAACGCGTTATGGCAAGAGTGTGACAAATTTAATCTCTAAGGTAGGAGTTTTATAAGGGGTAAAAGCCAGTCATAGATATTGAGAAGAATGATTACAATTACAAAGCAGAATTTAACACTACACAATACATTAAGCTAGGGGTGTGAGCAGTAAGAATTCTGAGTTACAAAGGAGAAAGTCACAACTCAAGGCAGCTCTTTGCAAACTAACTTCAGATGCAAAATAAGGGATTAGTGAAAAGTAGAAAAAGAATCTAGAAATACTATCCTCACTGGGATAGGCTCTATTATTTTAAAGGTCAAGTGAAAGAAAGAGCTAAATCCACCACTAAGATGTAGTTTCTATTTTGGGGGAGAAGTCAATAGCCCAGGATCTGCATTCTGGCTACACCCTTGCACCCCAGAAACCAAGGCTGCAAGGTTACTTTGAAAAGAAATAAAAATTGTCTTTGATTTGATGCTAAGTATTATCCAAAAAAGGGGTTTCTAATCAAGGCTATATTTTGCTTATGAATATTAGCAGAAGGGAGACTTAATTTTAAGGCCAAATAATATGAAGGGGATATAATGTCAGCACTATAACATGAATCTCAGAAATATCACTTCAGAAATTTTTCAAAGCTCCACACAGGGGCAAAGCATCCTTAATGGGCCTTTTGAGAAAGTCCAGTGGGGTATATTCAGTTTTCAACTCCAGGAAAAATATATCTGGTGAAACTACTGAATCACACTTTAATGGAGATGAGTAGGCATGTCCCAAAAATATGGAGTGCCAGGAGTAAATCTGTGTCAGCCATGTGTAAGGAAAACACCTTAATTACTGAACACTCTCTCCAAGCCCTGACTTATTATTTAGCTCAGTTATTTCTTTTTATCTTTATGTTATTTTATATAATATATTTATATTATTATTTATATCTGTATATTATACTTATATAATATATATTTATATTATTTTGAGCCACAACGGTGACACTCAGGGTTTACTCCTGGTTATGCTCTCAGATATTGCTCCTAGATTGGGGGACTGTATAGGATGCCAGGGGTCAAACAGTGGTCCATCCTAGGTCAACTGCATGCAAGCAAATGCCCTACCACTGTGCTATCACTCTGGCCCCTAGCTCAGTTATTTCTATTCTATTTGTTCTCATATTCCTCTCACATTATATAAGTTTTCTTTCACTGATATTCTTTATTCAACAAACATTAAAACAATAGTTGCTTTGTAGTTTTTATTGAGGAGTGTACACATAAGTAAAATATTTTTTCAGACTTTCTTTAAATTTTCTTAAATTTTCACTTAGAAAGTCCTTTGATTTTTGAACCAGTGGTGAGTATTTAGAAATTCTAACTCTATAAACTCATATCAATTGTAGAAATTTACCAGTAGTTTATAATACAATTCAAATTTGTGAGTATAGCTTTGTTCCTGTCCTACAATAACACATTAGTCACACACTTCCAGAGTAGAGAAAATAGCTTGATGTAGGGATTAGTTGTAATTGTGTTGCCCATAAAAGAATATTATCTTCCTCTGTATTATTAACTCTTCTTTCAAGTATCATCTCAATCTTGCACTAAATTCACATATTTATAATCTTATGTGGATATTGAGTATTATGGATCCAGAAGATCAGCATTTACTCTTGTTAGAATGTCTTTATATTGTATAACATTTCATTAAAAAGAGGAAGTACTTATCTGTCAGAAATAGGGGAGGAGAAATTAGGGGAGGAGGGTGATTGGGGAGGGGCATTGGTGGTGGGAATGTTGCAATGGCAAAGGGGGTGTTCTTTTTTTTATAACTGAAACCCAACTACAAACATGTTTGTAGTCATTGTGCTTAAATAAAGATATTAACTTAAAAAAAAGAAATTTGCTTGCCAATGTTTTAATTTTTTTTTTTTTTTGGTTTTTGGGTCACACCCGTTTGACACTCAGGGGTTACTCCTGGCTATGCGCTCAGAAATCGCCCCTGGCTTGGGGGGACCATATGGGACGCTGGGGGATCGAACCGCGGTCCGTCCTACGCAGCGCTTGCAAGGCAGACACCTTACCTCTAGCGCCACCTTCCCAGCCCCCAATGTTTTAATTTTTGTTGTTTTGTTTGGTTTTGGTTTTGGCTACACCAGGTGACGCTCAGGGGCTACCCCTGGCTATGTGCTCAGAAATCGATCCTGGCTTGGGGGGGCATATGGGATGTCATGGGATCTAACTGCGGTCCATCCTAGGATAGCGCTAACAAGTCAGATGCCTTATGGATAGTACCACACCACTCTGGCCCCTGCCAATATTTTGATATTTTTATTTCCCTCCAATTTTTGAAAAAAATTCTTTTGCAAAATCTTACTTTTTTCACTACTTACCATCCTTACAATTGGTGTAATTATTAATCAAATACTTATTTTTATTTTAAGGTAATAGAAGCTAGAGCAATAGAGCAGTGGGTAGGGTGCTCGCTTTATTCAGGGTCAATCAGAATTCAGTCCCCAGAAGCACATATTCCATGGGAGATCACTAGGAATGAGAAAGAGTCAGTCCTGAGGTCTTCTAGGTATACAACGTCCCCTAAATAAAACAATTAAAAAAGTAATAATTATACTTAAAACACTGTGCTAGAAAGTTTTTTTAGCCAGTATGAAGTTAACATATTGTTATTTGGTATTAACAACTGATTACTTACTGTTATTTAATTATTTTATTTATGTATCCCTTTTGGAGGAAGTCATGTTAGATGAGACTGGACCACACTTTGCAGTGCTAGGAGTTTACTTTTGAATCTATGACCAGAGATTGCTCCTGGTGGTATACAGAACTTATGATCCTTGGACAAAACTAACATTAGAGGCATGCAAGACAAAACTCCTGTACTATCTTTCTGGCTCTGTTCATTACTTTCATATATGGGGTTTTCAAGTTATTCCTCCAAAATATAATATTTAAGTTCTATTCACTTCTAGTTTTATTTATTAATTCAATATAAATTTATGGAGTTATTTCTTAAGTTTGTATTATTTTACTAAATTCTTAGAACTAGGAAGATGAAAAGTTGTATGATAACCCCATGTTGGTAGTGATTGCATAAAAAGTGATCAAGATAGAGGAAAATCGTATTTCGGAACATAAAATAAGTTTACATTTTTATGACATTTGTGTAGGAAACAAAGTAGTGTTTACATAGAATATATAATAGACAGTGATTCCTGGGTAAGAGGAAAACACTTAAAATGACATCACATATTTCATTTTTTTATGATGTCCTCTGAAAGCACACTGGGATAAAACTTAATATGTTTTGGCCATATCTGAATGTGCTCAGAGTTTACTCCTGGTTTTGCTTTCAGGGTTCCCTCCTGGCCTAATTAGGGGATAGATAAGGTACATGGTATAGAATTTAGGTCACACTGTGTTAGGTTAGTATTCTACCTGCGGTACTATTGCTCTGGCCTCAAGCAAGCATTTTTTGCATAGATTCTTGAAGGTCACACCCCCTTGTATAGCATCAAATAATACCAGACCTCAAATTAATGCTGAGTCTGTCCTATATTGACTATTCCTGAGTATAATTTTAGATATTGGAATATATATTTATACATACTTAAAATATTTGTAAATAGTCCAGAAATTAAGAAAATAACAAAATTAAGAAATTAAGAAAATGGTATCTGAGTACAGAATCAGGAATATTCCCTGAACGCCACAGGGCATGGCACAAAATAAAATTAAAGGAAAAAAAAATAAATAGATAAGCACTAAAAAAATTTGGATTTAAAGAGTGGCTGCCTAGAAATTGTGAGTTTTAACAAATTTCTTTATTTTTATTATCTATTAATGATAATAATTTTAATATATTTTATATTGACAATGAAAATAAAATGCTATACCATACCTAAGTCATATAACTGAGAACTTAGGATACAGTAGGCAAAAATTGCTTTGATTGTTTTATTTGGTTATAATATTATATTGGTTCAAAAAATTTTTTTTAATTTTTATTTTTAATTATGAGAACAAGGATGCAAAGAAAGAGGACAAGGTAAAGTTACAGTGGAAGGACAATCACCCATAACATAATTCTCAGAAGTCCCCTTGGTGATATCTTAACTTTGAAATTTCAGCCAAAGAACATTAAGACAGAATCCATGTACAATTACTTTGTCCCTCAAGTCCCCAGATTGTAACACATTATAATATTTCTTAACAGCACACAAGGCAATCCAAAGCCATAAAATTTACGTAACTCCTTAAACATTACAGGCATAGTATTTTCTTACATTTCCATATACATTCATATTAGCTTAAGTTAACCTCAAATTTTAAGTGAGTTCTTTTTAAGGATTAGAGTCAAAGGAGCACAATAAAAATGCTATTAGAGTGGCAATTGTTGTTTGCATAGGCCCACCAAAATATGACGGACATGGAAAGAAATAACCTTGGCCTAAATACAAAGAGACCCGACCCCTGAAGTTTCCTGGCACAAGACCAACTCTAGGCTCCAGGCAAGCTAGATCGTCCAATCCAAGACATTGTCTGTAGTGCCAACACACTTTTATTTTTCACACAGTCTCTGTTCTTGGTATCATGTTTCTGTATTAAAGATCCTGGAATCTGCATATCCTACATTGAAGTCAGGATGTGGAGCGTCCTCTCCTTTCACCTCACAATCAAAGGGCAATGCAGGGAGCTCTGTCCTGTAAGCAGGTCGTTGTTGTTGTTAAGTCTTCTCAGTGTTAAAGGAAGTCTCTTTTGAGCAGGTCGATGTCTGAGCAGTGTAGGGTCTTCCGTGGTAGAGGACTGCTTCCAGGTGGTTCAAAAATTTTTAACACAGTAATATTTATATGAAGCAACAGCAGCATGATTTTCTAGCATACTCCCCGATGCATAAAAATATTTTCATTTTGAAACCTGGCTTACTTTTTCTTAGTTTTCCTTTTTAAATATATAAGTAAGTTATGCATATATCCCAAATACATAATCTTCTGTATATGGAAAATAGGCTTTGAATTTTCTGCTTTTTGGGCAGGGAGCACCATCTCATGTACAGATGATTTAGAGGCCAGATGTAGAGCAATTTGAGATATAAGATGCACCCTACTGTGAAGCAATTATTGCCCTAGAGGCCTTTATCATGCTTGGATATAATTTTTTCATAAAGCAAACAAATATTTTACTGTGGAATATTCATCAACCTGTGGCAGTGGAATCATTAGAGATGCAAATTTATGTGACCATATTGGAAGACATGTTGTAGTGGTCTGCATCATAGGATTAACAGCAATGAATAAAGTCTAGGATTTTCTCCAGCCATACTCACTATCAATGGAAGCTTATTTGTCAATCTCTTGTTTTATTTTTGAGCAGAAAAATGTTTGAAAATACATTACTATTTACAGTACCAAGTTAGGTGTGTTTGAAATAAATGTTTGCTTTTGTTTGCTTTTGTCTAGGAACCACCTAGAGTGTTTAGGACTTAATCTTGTCTGCCCACAGGGATCACTTCTGATGGGCTCTGACAGGGTGAGGTAAATCATAAGGGAGGTTGGAGATCAGCCCCATATTCAGCCACATGCAAAGCAAGAATCCTACTAACTGTACTATCTGAAATAAAATTTTAAGAGAAAATAGAATAATGTAGTTTTGAGTAAAAAAGTAAAAAGATAAAAATTAAGAGAGCTCATTAATTGAAAAGATCAACAATATTAAAATGGTGACATTTCACAAATCATTGCACAAATTCAACCTAATCCCTATAAGGATACCTATGACATTTTTCAAAGAAAACTTTAAACTTAGTAGGGAACAATAAATGTCCACAAGAAATACTTGGGGAAAAGAAGATGAGAGATATCACTTTCCCCAACTTCATATTGGTACAATCTTTTTGGAAAACAATATAAATATAAAAACTAGAAATTGAGCTTCCATTTGGTCCAGGAATACTACTCCTAGGAATATACTGTAGGAATCTAAAAACACAATGTAGAAAAGCTCTCTGTATTCCTATGTTCTTTGCAGCACTATTCACAATATCCAGAATATGGAGAAAAACACAAGTGCCTGAGACAGATGAGTGGCTAAAGAAAGAGTGATGCATCTACACAATGAAATATTATGCAGCTGTTAGGAAAAATTTCATCATGAAATTTGCTTATACAGAAATGAATATTGAGATTATTATGCTGAATAAAATGAATCAGAGGAAGAAGTATAGACATAGAATAATCTCCCTCATTTGTGGGATATAAGAAAAATGAAAGATAGTAAGATAATTATATCTGGAAACAATAGAGTTGTAAGCCAGAAGGACAAGACTCTGGTGAAATTTTGCCACAAATAAGGAGTGCAGTTAGGGGAGATAATGGACCACTATGACAATGATATTTGGAGATTATCACTCTGGAAAGTAATTGGGTGCTAAAAGTGCATAAAGTGATAGACAAAACCTTCAGTAACAATATAGCAAACTAGAGTGTTTAAAGGTAAAAGAAGAATACAAAGAAAAGAAGAGTTAGTGTGAGAAGATAAAGAAAGAAACAGCAAGAGAAGGAGGAAGAGAAGGAGGAGAAAAGAAGAAGAAAGAAGAAAGAGAGAAGAAGAGAGAGGTGAGGAGGAGGAGGAGAAGAAGAAGAGAAGAGAAGAAGAAGAAGAAGAAGAAGAAGAAGAAGAAGAAGAAGAAGAAGAAGAAGAAGAAGAAGAAGAAGAAGAAGAAGAAGAAGAAGGAAGAAGAAGAAGAAGAAGGAAGAAGAAGAAGAGGAGGAAGAGAAGGAGGAGGAGGGAAGAAGAGGAGAAGGAGAAGGTGGAAGAGGAGAAGCAGAAAAAGAGGAGAAGAAGAGAGACAAAGATAAAAATGGCAGGCGGTGGGGAGTATAGGAGGAAAACTGGGGACATTGTTCGCAAAAATATACACTGGTAAAGGATATTGTACAATGTATGACTGAAGTTCAATCATGAACATCTTTGTATTTATTAAAAAACTGTATAAACAATCTTCTAAAATGGTGTTTAAAGAAATTTTTTAAAAATTCAAGTCAGGGGGCCGGGCGGTGGCGCTGGAGGTAAGGTGCCTGCCTTACCCGCGCTAGCCTAGGAGACGGACCGCGGTTCGATCCCCCGGCGTCCCATATGGTCCCCCAAGCCAGGAGCAACTTCTGAGCGCATAGCCAGGAGTAACCCCTGAGCGTCACCGGGTGTGGCCCAAAAACCAAAAAAAAAAAAAAAAAAAAAAAAAATTCAAGTCAGGTAAAATATAAATTAGTCACATAATACTGATTCGAGACTTATCTGCAAAAGTAGAAAAAGTGGTTAAAAAGGTTATCAATAAATATCTTTCTGATTAATGCCAGCCCAGTCACAAGAAAATGTGTGTAAATATTTTGGTCCTTCAAATATAGCATCAAGTTAATCATTTTTAAATACATACACCTATTAATTCATATATAAGTACAAGAAGTAATCCATGTTCAGTTAAATATTTGCATAAATAAAAATGAAGAAAAATTCTATTAACTTAATTGAGTAAATGTATATTTATAAATATCAAGTAAAATTAAACAAAGCTGAGAATTTTCATAGCAAAGTTATAGATCAGAATTTATAACACAAATTTATAACACAGATTGATTTCAATCTGTCTTTTTTTGTCCTATTATATATGAAAATCAACAGCCATTAGTGACTTTGTTTTGCTAGTTTTATTTTGGGTCAGACCCAGGGATTTGCAGTGACTACTAATGTCTCTGTGCTCAGGAAACACCCCTGGTGGTGCTTGGGGGACCATATCTGATACTAAGAATTGAGCTGAGGTAAGCTGAATACAAGGCAAGTGTCTTCTCAATTTACTATCTCTACATCCCTAATTAATTTGTAAATTTCTAAATGACTCTCTTTAAAGTAAATAAGACTATACTTTTGTTTGTTTGTTTTTGTTTTGGGGTCACACCTGGCAACACTCAGGGTTACTCCTGGCTCTGTGCTCAGAAATCACTCTTGGCAAGCTCGGGAGACCATATGGAATGTTGGGATTCGAACCACCATCCTTCTGCATGCAAGACAAATGCTCTACCTCCATGCTATCTCTCTGACACCAAGTCTATACTTTTTTTTTTTGGCCACACCCGTTTGATGCTCAGGGGTTACTCCTGACTAAGCGCTCAGAAATTGCCCCTGGCTTTGAGGGACCATATGGGAGGCCGGGGGATCGAACCGTGGTCCTTCCTTGGCTAACGCTTGCATGGCAGACACTTTACCTCGAGCGCCACCTCACCCACCCCAAGACTATACTTTTATAACAAATTAAGACTTTAAATTTTCTACTTCTATTTAAAAGAAAAAGTACTGTTTTTATATATATATTTAAAACTCCAAAATGCAAAAGTTTATACTTTTGAAAGAAAAAAAATTAAATGAAAGACTGAGATCAAACACAGATACTATTTCTTACTTTAAGCAAGACAGCATATGAAGAAACAAACACAAATTAACAACTTTCTTCTCTGGTGACCAATTTATCATGAGGAAAATAACAGAGGTGGTGATCACTAAGGAACTTAATGAAGAAACAATGCATTCCATTTTTATTTGTCAGCTACAACATTTCCTGCTGATCAAGCTGGCTTTTATGATAGTTAATTAGAAGAAATTAAGATTGGAGAGCCTTATAACAAAATCTTAAGAGATTTGAAAATATTTGTCTACATTTCATCAAACTGTACCTTGGGACAATACAGACAGAAAGAAAATGGAATTGAATATCTTTTTAGCTTCAAATGTTTTGTTTATTTCAAAAAACGGAATTACAAAAACTCGACATGATACAGTCTAGAAGTTTTCACTATATCTTAAGATCTGGATGAACTCAACAAAATAAAGAACCATTATCTTAGTGGATCTATCACAAGTTAGGACAGAGGTTAGTATGTTATCTTCATAACTGAAGACAGATACAAAGAAAATTACTTCTTAATGGAAAAAAAAAACCTATGCGCTACAATCTACTCAAAAAAAAAAGTGCACTGTATTAGGGAAAGTAAAAATTATAATAAATTATAATTGAATTTTGGAGTCTCTGTATAAATGACTCCAAGACTTAATGATAGCTAGTTCAATATATATTTCATTTACATTTGCGATATTTATCTCCTGAGATTATATAAGGTTCCCAGGTGATGATTCCTTCTTGTTTACATCTTGAGAAGAAAAGGAATAGTTTTTAGGTACAGCAGAGTATTATTATTTTTAATAATATCTTTATTTAAGTACCATGATTACAAATATGATTGTAGTTAGTTTTCAGCCATAACAAAGAACACCACTCCCTTCACTAGTGCAACATTACCACCACAAATACCCAACAACGCTCTCCTCCCCCCCTGTTTTTCTACATACAAAACAAACCACTTAACTGGAAACTAAACTGCTGTTGTGTTTTTTTTTCATCAGTGCTTTTCTGATCTTTGGTATGTAGATCAAATTTCCCATTTCACTCAACTAACTTATCATGTGGAGAAAGAAGAGTTACCAATAATAATAGACTAACTGTTCTCTACTATCTAGTAAAGAGGAGAACATGATATTAAAAATTTTGAAGTTTAGAATATGAGGACATGACTTAATTAAGATTGATTTTTAATCATAGTAGGGTAAACTATTTTTATTTCCCAACATATTACAGTACAGTTCTAATTTTGTTCTGTTTTTCTTTCAAGAATATACCCTTAAAAGTGTTGCTCAGAGACCAGAGTGATAGCATATCGGTAGGGCATTTGCCTTGTATGCACCTGATTCAGGTTCAATTCTGGGCATTCCATATGGTTCCTGAGCCAGGCCAGGAGAGATTTCTGAGCACAGAGCCAGGAGTAATCCCTAAACACAGCCATGTGTGGCCCAAAACCATAAACAACAACAAAAAAACAACAACAACAACAACAAAAAAAAGTGTTGCTCAGTCACTATGTATTGTTTGGGATCAAGCTAAGGCCTACCACATTCAGTACATTGATCTATTCCTTTGGCCTTCTAATTCTAAATTTTAATTTTTATTGTGACTGAAGTGCATTACACAGAATTATTTATGGTACATATAGGGTATTTCCTTTCCTTTCCTATAAATAGTCAAGAATTGGAATATTTTTGGACGATGTTAAAAAGGGTATTTGTCGCGCGGGCGCTTTTGAAAATGGTTATAAGTAAGAAAAGACACCCCTGCAGGGGGTCTGGTCAGCTAGCCAAATTTTCATTTTGGCTAGCTGTCCTGGCATGTGGGGTCTCTGAGCCCAGCTCTCGCCTCTGCAGTTTGTGGATGCATAGGGGAGGAGTTTTCCTCCACCCCAGCCCCCCAGGGCTCAGGTTACCAGGTCTGGCCGTGAAAGCCATTCTGGCATGGGGAGATCTGGTCCCCGGACTGAGTGGTAAGTCTGGAGGGTCTTTGGCTAGCTATCCAGCCCAGTGCCCACAACATACCAGTAAAAGAGGAACAGAACTCTTGGCATGTGGGGTCTCTGAGCACAGCTCTCGCCTCTGCTCTAATTCTAAATATTTATTTGCATTTATTCCATACAAAATTGATACTTGCCTACTGAAAAAAAATAAAAACATACCCCAAAAGTGAAAAAATTTTATAGAGACAGAAAAAACATAGACAGATATGAATGGCCAAACTTTATATTTATAAATAACTTATTAAAACAAAGAAACTAAGAGAATAATTCAGATCCACAACTAATCTCAAAAAAAGAATACGATGACATTGAATCTTCCCAGGTAAATCAATCTGGGCTGAAAACTCTAAAACCTCATTGGAACCGAGGTAGAAAGGAATCTTTTTCTTCCTTAAGTCACAGCAGCCCATCATCCTCAGACAAAGAAACCATCCAGCTCCTCAATTAAACCTGATCAAGTTGACAAAGCACCAAATTGATTCAGATCTATAGCTTCTAGACCACTGGACACCTTCAAATTTTATATTATGAAATATCTGATGGGAAGATTGCGTATAATATCACCAAGCTCAATGAGCAAACCCAGTAACACATAAAGCTCCCTGCCCAGTAAATGACTTCAGTAACACCATTTTGAGATATAACAATAACCACAAATCAAGTCTTATTGATCTAAGTTTTTGTAATGGCATTTTTCAAGGTGTTGTAACAAATATTTTTTTTTTCTTTTAGGCCACATTTGGTGATGCTCAGGGGTTACTCCTGGCTCTGTGCTCAGAAATTGCTCCTGGCAGGCATGGGGGACCACATGGGACACCTGCGGATCCAACCAAGGTCTGTCATAGATCAGCAGCGTGCAAGGCAAATGCCCTACCATTGCACTATCGCTCCAGCCCCTTTAATAAAATTTTGAAGTGAGCGTCTTTGTCCCTGCAAAGGGTGCAGGCTGATGTAGTAGGTAGAAAACTGGTTATATTGGTGAAGGAATATATTGGTGAGGGGATTGATATTGAAGCATTTAATGACTAAAATAACTATATGGACAACTTGGTAAAAAGAGAATTATAATAAAAATAATTAAAATAAACAACTAGACAAAACAAAAAATCTAGCTAAAGCCATCAATGTATATATTGATTAGCAAGAATATTGATGAGTATATTGAAATCAACTTACACACATCATTATCAATATGCTGTAGGTTATGTACATTAGCTGACTTTTCATTTCCTATAGAGAATGTTTTTCTCTAGTTCACATGGACTAGTCCTCAAAATAAACCTTTTTGTCAATATAATACTTTTTAAGCAATTTGTTTGTTTGTTTACTTTTGGCCATACCTGGTGGAATTTAGGGGTTACTCCTGGCTCTGTGCTCAGAAATCACTTTTGGCAGGCTCAGGGGACCATATGGGATGCAGGGGATTGAACCCAGGTCTGTCCCGGGTCTGCCACATGCAAGGCAAATGCACTACCGCTGTGCTATTTCTTTGATTTTCTTCTTAATCAATTTTAAAGAAATAAAACTTACATTAAAATACAGTAAAATTAAGCTAAAATTAAATATCAGAAATAAATCTGAAGATAAGGGCATCTTATCTTAACACTGCTACTGCATATTATTCTAAAAATCCTAACCAATGGACTAAAAAATCAACATAAAGCAAAAGGAAAATGGGGGGAGGACAGGTAGCATCCTTATTTTGCACATGTCCCATCTAGCTTCCACCCCCAGTATCCCATAGGGTCAGTTGAGCCTGCAAAGGGTAGTTCCTGAGTGCAAAGCAAGGAGTAACCCCTGAACACAGGCATAGCCCCAAAACCCAAATAAATAAAGTTTATAAGACAGACACACTGTCACTGTGCTAAAAAGACAAATAAACACTTTAAAAAAATCAAAAATAAAATAAAGGGGTTGGAGCAGAGGCACAAGCAGTAGGACTTCGCCTTGCATGCGCTAACCTAGAACACATTGGATCCCCTGGGGTCCCAGATAGTCCCCCAAACCAGGAGCATTTTCTGAGCGCTAGCCAGGAGTAAACCCTGAGCTTCACCAGGTGTGGCCCTAAAACCTAAATAAATACAATAATTGAAATTTTGAAATTAAAAAGTCTTTACAAAAGTTGCAAAGAATATAGCTGAACAGCCAAACTGAGTTTGATCAGTTTCCCTTATCATCCTCCATCCCTACCATAATTGCTCCCTGAGTGCAGATCTAAGAGATTGCCATAGGGGCCCCCAAACTAAGCCTCCCCAAATCACTTTTCAGTATGCAAACAATGAATAAGTGAGAGCTGAGACTAAAAACATATTGCTATGTACACGTTCATGCAACTGCATAAGTGAAAACCTGTCATTAATATGTAAAATATTATATCTGCATTCATAAAAATAATTGCAAGGTCAATGAAAAAACAGCTATGTAAATGGAGATATAGCCCATCTTATGACTACTAAAGCTTAATGTTGTAAATATGTCAGATTTTCTATCTCGATTTCTAGATTCAATCTAGTCCAGAACAAGAATTCAGAAAATTATTTCCATGGTATTAGAAAACTGATTTTTAAAGTTCATATAAATTTAAAATTTATATCACAATATAATGGACATGATATTGAAGGACAAGAAAAATTTGGAGAATGTTTCGAATTAGATAGTATGCTTACTATAAGTAATCAAGGCAGTATAGTTTAGGTTAAAGGATAGATAAAAGCATCTTTTGGAATTGATAACTGATCCTAGAAACTGATCTTCAAGTATAGTTTTCTGATCTTGACAGAAAACAAATGTACTCTTTTAAAATAAATAAAATAATTTCAACATATAGACCTTGGATAATTGACAGTGCATATGCAATTATTATATGAATTTTATATTCTTCACAAAACTGATTCAAAATAAATCAAAGATCTAACTATGAAACATAAAACTAATAAAACTTTCAGTAATTAAATAGAATGTATATAGGAACTGGGTTTAATTATGAGCTTTAGTCATGGACTTGATGGTATGATTCATAATATAAAGGTTGAAAAACTGTATTTATTAGTTAATATTTTTATTCTATAAAAGATACTTCTGTGAGAATGGGAACACAAGTCACAAACTTGGAGTACTTTAAAAGCAAATATCTGATAAATGATTTCAAAGTTTAAAATTAACAGTTAAAAAACATTCCATATGAAAATGACCTGGATATTTAATAAACACTTCAACTAATAATAGCAACACATGAAAATGTGCTTCAAATTTTATCTCATCAGAAAATATCAAATCAAATGCTGAAAAATTTATAGGGCAACAAAAATTCTCACTCATTGTTGATTAGCATGGGAAATTGTTGAGTTATTTTGGAGTCAATTTGAAAATTGTTGCAAATATAAATGCACTCTTTCTATAATATCCAGAAATTGTGCTCCTTTGCATTTACTCAAGAATTGTAAACTGGGCAGGAGATATAGTGCAGCGGTAGGGCATTTGCCTTGCATGCAGCCAACCCAGAATGGACGATGTTCGAATTCCTAGCATCCCATATGATCCCCCATACCTGCCAGGGGCTATTTCTGAGTGCAGAGCCAGGAGTATTCCCTGAACTCTGCCAGGTGTGACCCAAAAACAAAACAAAGAGTTATAAACTTAGATACACATAACCTGCATATGCATAATTATAACAGTTTTATATACAATTACTAAATTTTGGAGTAAACCAAGATGCCCTAAAGTTGGTTAATACAAAATGATTTCTTAATAATTATCTATGATTAATATAATAACATGTAGCCATGCCAAAAGAATATTATTTTATGCTAAAAATAAATGACCTATTAAGGCCAGGTAAAGATTTGGAATATACTGAAATAAATTAAATGTAAGCATCTAAATCCCAAAAGTTGAGTTATAATTTTATGATAAGTCTATGAAGAAACATGCTATAAAATAAAAACTATACATAAAATACAAAGATTAATGATTGCTAATAGTTAAGGGGAGAATGTAGCAAGAAAGGGAAGCACAAAGACATTTTTCAGAAACAGGGCACTCACAATGATACTTGGCCTGCATGTGCTGAATCTAATGGTAAAATGTTATTTTTTTTTCCTTTGGTTTTTCGGCCACACCCGAAGGGTTGGGGCTATGCGCTCAGAAATTGCTCCTAGCTTGGGGGTCCATATGGGAAGCCAGGGGATTGAACCACAGTCTGTCCTAGGATAGCGTGTGCAAGACAGGCGCCTTAAGGCTTGCACCACCACTCAGACCCCAAGTGTGATTATTTTTTGTTTGTTCATTGGGTCAAGCCTGGCATTGCTCAAGGCTTACTTTTGCATCTGAGCTCAGTGATCACGCTGGTCAGTGCTTGGCAAGTCAAAATGGGTACTGAATCTCAAACAAGGTTGGCATAGGTACAAGGCAAACTTCCTGTGCAGTTTACGATCTCAGTGAGCTCTGTTTGTGCTTACTAAAGCAATGTTATCATAACATGGTGATACTGAGAGCTACCAGGTTCATATGGTAGTGCTCAGTGGTCACAAGGTTGTCCTGACATACCAGAGATAAAATCCAGGTATTATACATAAGACAAGCATTTGAATTATATCCTGAGGAATATTTTTGACAATTAAACTGCTCTTTTGGATATGTGCCATTATAATGTGTCAGAACTGACATACCATATAATATTAAAACGAACTATTTACACATGATCATTTGGGGTTGGGCCTGGGATCAGCAGCTAAGTCCTCAAGAAAGTTGGATATCAGAGTCGGTAAATGAGACAAGAACACAAACTCAGAAAGGAGTTTGGATCTATTTTCATTCATTTACTTTAGCAAGTCATTTTGAGTTCGCAAGGAAGAAGAGGGTAGTCAATAGTTTATATAACAGTAAAACATGTGTGGCTTCTATGAGGTTTAGATAATCATCAAAACATTCTATAAAATTCATTGACTCTTACCCCACCCCAATTGCATAATATCGGATGGTCAGACATACGCACAGCTGGGAAGGATCTGCGGTTGAGGGGGGGGGTGAGAGACAGAGAAGAGAGAGAGAGAGAGAGAGAGAGAGAGAGAGACAGAGAGACAGAGAGACAGAGAGAGACAGAGAGAGACAGAGAGACAGAGAGAGAGAGACAAGAGAGAGACAGAAAGAGAGACAGAGAGAGAGACAGAGAAGAGAGACAGAGAGACAGAGAGAGACAGAGAAGAGAGAGAGAGAGAGAGAGAGAGAGAGAGAGAGAGAGAGAGAGAGAGAGAGAGAGAGAGAGAGAGAGGAAAGGCAGCAAGGAATCAGAGGGCAGCAGGAAAAAGGCTGAATGAAAATCTTAAGCTTAGAAGCCATGTGGAGAAATGCACATGGCGGTTAGGGCCTTCAAATAAAACTAGCTGTCTCCCGAAACTTCATCTGACCCTTGTGAATCTCTCCACCGTAATCCTGTAACCTTCAAACCCTCCAGTCAAGGGGCTTCAGGTGAGAAAGGCCTCATCACAACACTTGGACTATATATTTTATATTTATACAACAATTGACCTCTTCCTAATACAATGGCTTCAATACTTATTGCTCTTTACCAGAGACATTACTTATTTATGGTCTAAGTTTCAACAATGCTCTAAATTCCCCAAAATCTCATAAATCTGTCCTGTCAGCTTTGTGTGCTTGAATGCTCAGTTCCTCTTTGGGGGGGAGGTGTTCATGTGTCTGTTTACTGCATGCATAAATTGGGTTTTGTTTCGATGAAAAGATTATCTTTAGAACTACAAGGCTCTGATTTGGCAATATAGTTCACATGCTTATCTCCATACAGCATTCCTATACTGATTAGCAAGAGCTAGGGTGAAAAGACTACAGTACATCTGCTTGGTAAATTAGAAAACGTTTTGATTATCAGAAATTTTTTTTATATACACCATATATATATTAGGCATATAGGAACAAGAGAAATAGTATGTCAATTATTTTATGCTCCAAGTCAGAAGATTCATCTATGTACCCATAAAGATTCATGTGTACAATTTACTAATGCCAGCTTATAATTCTTTCAAATGAATAAAGCATCATTTATGTAAATCATAACACAATTGCACAACAGACTGTGTACTCAAGTCAAGCCTATTCAGTTTATATATTTATTTTATTTATTCATTGTTTTTAATCATACCCAGAAGTGTTCAGGAATTACTTGCTGCTCTAAGCTCAGAGTTTCACTCCTAGGAGATCATATAGGATGCCAGGGATCAAACTTGGTTATCCTAATGCAAGGTAAGTGCCCTATCTACTGTACTATCACTCTGGACCCTTTTTAAAGTCTTCATTTTAGTAATATCTTTCTTCTAATTTTAAGACCTTTCAAATTTCATCAGTCCAACTCAGAAAATAAGTATTGTGAATTTTTCAGATAAGTTATTGATGTACCTATGATTTTTTTTGATTAGTTCATTTTATATTTGATTGCTTTTTTGGGTTATGCTCAAGGATTGCTTGACATGGTCAAGGCTTATTTTTGGCTCTTTTCTCAGGGATTACTCCTAGCAAGGCATGGGGACCATATGCAAGGCTAGGATTGAATTCAGTTGACCATGTACAAGGCAAGTTCTTGCCTTATCTCTTATACTATCTCTTTGCCCCAAACACATTTTTTTTTGTGGGAATTTTGCCTTTTTTTTTTAATATAAATTTTTATTTTGATCATAGTGGCTTACATATTGTTGACAATAATATTTTAGGTACATATTTACATAAAATCAGGGGGGATTCCCATCGCCAAATTGTCATCCCTACGCCTCCGTTTCTATCCTACCTCCCTTTTCCTTTTCCCTCACCCCAGGGCGGCTAGAATATGTGGTCCCCTCTGTATCTAACCCACTACTTAGTAGTCTTGCACCTGTTTGGTCCTGATGCCTCCCTTATTTCCCCCTCTATCTGGGGTCAGGACTAGCTAGTTCAAGTTGCGTGGTTTTGTTTGAAGGAGAAAAAAGCAATAAACTGGGGTAAGAGTCTAATACCCCGAAAATGGGCGGAGTCCTTCTAAAGGCTCTCATCATCAATCTGGGAGATGGAGAAAAAGTAGGTGAAACACTCCACTAATACCAAAAGAAGTGTCAAATATCCAGTGAGGGCTCCAGCTATATCGATAAGC
This sequence comes from Suncus etruscus, assembly GCF_024139225.1. Classification (NCBI taxonomy): domain Eukaryota; kingdom Metazoa; phylum Chordata; class Mammalia; order Eulipotyphla; family Soricidae; genus Suncus; species Suncus etruscus. The sequence goes on along the minus strand of NC_064853.1, from coordinate 84,876,420 downwards.
ACCACACAGAGCAGACAAAACAAACAAACAAACAAGTAGAAAAAAAAATAAAACAAAAACAGACAAACAAAAATCACGCCATGGTCTTGAATTAAGAAACATGGCATAGCACATAACGAAAGAGAAGAAAGGAAGAGAAAAAAAATAAATAAATAAAAAAAATAAGTATAATTGGGGACTACACTTTCAATAATCACACCCAAACAGAGAAATCGACCAAAATAGATTGGTAAATCAAAAATAATAATAACAATAATAAATGAAGGTAATATATATATTTATATCAAAAAATAACCAAGGTTTTGTGCTTTTTGTATTTTTGTTTTTTTCCCTCCTGCACTGGCACAGTAAATATTGGGGTCATTCGAAAAAGAATTCACTTGGCCTAAGAGATATGGGATTTCTCCGTCCTTGGAGCATACTGTCATGGGATCAACTCTAGACATTGCTCAGGATCCTTTACTTTCCCGGTGGTGTTTTTTTTTTTTCTTTCTTTTTTTTTTCCTTTGGTGTGTGGAAGACTTCTGCTCTGTGTTTAGAGGTCTCAGTATCTGTACAGATCCTGAGGTGGGACTTATGATGAAGTCAGTCTTTGTGGTTCTAGAGGTTCTGTTACCTCAGTGTCATTTTAACCCATCTTCTGTGGTTGATGATCTTGGTCTTTGCACTGAGCCTAGGGTGGCACCTAGGATAGCGTCTTTCTTTGTGCTCCCAAAAGCCCCATTCCGTTACAATTGTCTCTGCCGGATCTTTGGGGCTGGGGATCATGATTCTTGTGCAGGTCATAGTTCAAACCCTAAACTAGGGCTTATTTATTGGTCCCAAGATGTATACAGTCTGGTCGTGGATCAAGCAGCCAGTCATCTGTAAATCCCGATCTTGGGTTTTTGTCCTACCAAAGGGAGCCAAGACTTCTGGTTTTGTCTTGTCGTTAGTTGATAAGGTAGGCTAATCTGCTCTAAGGTCAAGATGATCGCATTTTCCCCGTTGTCAGGATATCATGTTAGAGCTGGGCCTTGTTGTTGGTCTCCTCGTATTAAGGCCGTCCTGGATGGAGTTTGTTTCCTGCAGCTGTTGTGGAGAGCTGTGCCGTTTCTATGTCGGAGATCCAGGGTTCAAGGCTGGATGAATGGTATCTAATCACCTGAGGTCTAATTTGATTCCACATGACATATTTTCAAGGCAGGAGATATCCCTATATTCTAAATAACTATGAGTTCCTATCTCTAGTAGATAAGAGCTCTCTTTTATTTTTTTTTTTAAATGTAAAATTTCCCCTTTACTTAGTGTGCCTTTGTAGGGGGAAGTGGTGCTACATTATAATGTCTGTGTATTCGTGGGTGGACTGATGGGATAACAGTCACAGGTCACCTACCAAAAAACGAAGAAAGAAAAAAAAAAAAAAGGGGGGGGGGGATTGAAACTGTATGTGCTCACAAATATATATGAAGGACAAACATTTAAAAAAAAAAAGATAAATAAATAAATTAAAAAAAAAGAAATAAAATGAGTTAGCGAAATTTTTATGGGACCAAAGTGGTGCAAAAGGCTACCTTACATTTGGGGGAGGGCAGGTAAAGAGGTGGTGTATTACAGGTCTTATGCCTATGTTGGAAGTACAGTTTTTCCCATTGTCTTTTGGGTTTTTCTTGTGGTGTGTGGGTTCCCAGGCATCTTCCTAACCCACCCCCTGACCTTCTTCAGATTGGTAAATATTTGCGGCAGGGGGGTCTTGGAAGAGTTCTTGCATTGGGGATACTTTTGGATCTAGGCCCGGTTTCAAGGAGCAGTTCGCGTTAGGGGGAGTTGGTCGGGAGGGCCTCGCAGCATGAGTCCATAGGGGAGTTGGCTGTCTTTTCTTTCAGGAGACGAGGTGTGGTTTTATCTGGGTGTCCTCTCGCCTGGGTGCTGGGTACTGGTTCGTTGGGTAGGAGGTCGATCTTGATGCCTAATAGAATAAGGACTGGGGGTGAAGAGTTTTAATATGGTGGGAGATCTGGATGGGATTGAGGGGTGAGGGGATAGTTGGATTTCTGGAGGGGAGAAAGGGGAAGGTGTATGGGAAGGGTTTGAAGGGAGAGAAAAGAGAAAATACCTTAGAGAGAAAAGGGGGGGAGAAAGGGAGAAAAGTAATGAGCAGAATAGAAGAAGAAAAAAAAAAGTAGTGAGAAGAGGGGAGAGAATAGCAAGGGAATGCTGGTTTGATTGAATGTGTTCGAAGAATAGAGCCTGTAGTTTAAGTCTGTACGTCTCAGGTACTGCTTCAGTGGTCTGACTGGTCACGTGCTTCAATTCCTAAATGAAGGTATTACCTAAAGATAAAGTGTATGTTAAAGAGTTTTCTTGTGGCCATCTCGTAGTGCAAGCAAGGTATGGTATCCCGTGTGGTATCCCGAGTTGCCACCTTAGTTTGTCCGCCCTTTGTATCCAAGGGCACCTGTGGGCAGAAAAGCTGAGAGGTTATTTAAAGTATAGTAAGATAAAGGTATTAAAAGGTAGTGTTATGGTATGTTGCCATTGTAGTCCGTGATTTCCCTTGGTGTTCTATACTTGTGTTCCTGTATATGAACTCTAAGGGATTATTGTGGACCTTTGTTGTAGAAGTCTGATTACATACCTATTCTCTCTATGCTGCCGTTTCTGTTGTTGCTGTTTTCTTTGTGGTATAATGTGTAGTCAAGAGTTTGCGTTGTTCCTTTTTCATGTATTTTGGACACTGCTCCCACGTCTATGCTGACTATTACAGTGTTCTGAGTTTCTACCCTGTTATTTGATAGGATTTAGTTGTGTATAAACTATGTGTTCTAGGTGTTTCAGAATAGTGCTACCATTCTGTGTTTATCTTTTGTCTTCTGACTTACTTCGTTTAACATAACATGATCTAGGTCCATCCATGTTGCTGCAAAGTCTGTGATTGTATCGTTTCTGACTGCCATGTAATATTCCATTGTGTATATGTACCACATCTTAATGATCCATTCATCTGTTGTTGGACATCGAGGTTGGTTCCAAGATTTGGCTATTATACTGAGTGCTGCAATAAATAGTGGGGTGCATATATATTTTGGAATGAATGTCCTTCCATCTTGTGGGTATATGCCTAGTAGAGCAATTGCTGGGTCAAATGGCAGATCAATTCTGAGTTCTTTGAGCACTCTCCAGACTTTTCTCCATAGATGTTGGACTAGGGGGCATTCCCACCAGCAGTGGATGAGAGTTCCTTTCATACCGCATCCTCGCCAACAAAGGTTGTTTCCATTATTTTTGATGTGAGCCAACCTCACTGGTGTAAGGTGGTATCTCATTGTTGTCTTGATTTGGATCTCCCTGATGATGAGTGAAGGTGAGCATGTTTTCATGTGTTTGTTGGCCATCCTTCTGTCTTCCTCAGAGAAGTGTCTATTCATTTCATTTCCCCATTTTTCTATGGCTTTATTTGGTTTTGAGGGGCTCAGCTTTCTGAGTGCTTTGTATGTTCTAGATATCAGCCCTTTATCTGATATGTCAAGTGAAAAGATTTTTTCCCATTCTGTTAGCTGTCTTCTTGTATTAAGTAGGGTTTCTTTTGCCATGCAGAAGCTTTTTAGTTTGATGTAGTCCCATTTGTTTATATTTGATGCTAACGTTCTTGCCATTGGTGCTCCATTCTCAAAGACCTTTTTGATATATAGGTCTTCGAGTGTTCTGCCTATTTTATTCTCGATAAACTTTATAGATTCAGGTCTGATTTCAAGGTCTTTGATCCATTTTGAGTTGACTTTTGTATAAGGAGTGAGGTATGGGTCAATTTTCACTTTCGTACGTGTGGTTTTCCAGTTGTACCAACAGCATTTGTTGAATAGGCTTTCTTTGTTCCATTTCAGATTCTTGCCTCTTTTATCAAATATTAGTTGGCTGTATATCTGGGGGTTTATGTCTGGGAATTCTGTTCTGATCCACTGGTCTGAGCTCCTGTCTCTGTTCCAGTACCATGCTGTTTTAATTACTATGACTTTATAGTATAGTTTCAAGTTAGGTAAGGAGATGCCTCCCAGCTTCTTGTTTTTCAGTATGTGTTTGGCTATCCTGGATCTTTTGTGGTTCCAGATGAATTTTGTGATTGATTGTTCTATTTCTTTAAAGAATTGTGTCTGAATTTGGATAGGGATTGCATTAAATCTATATAGAAGTTTGGGTAAGATAGTCATTTTGACTATGTTAATTCTACCTATCCATGAGCATGGGATGTTCTTCCATTTCTTTAGATCTTCTTCAATTTCTTTCTGAAGTGTTTTGAAGTTTCCCTGGTAAAGGTCTTTCACTTCTCTTGTAAGGTTTATTCCTAGATACTTGATATTTTTTGATACTATCTTAAATGGGATTGTATTTTTAATCTCTCTCTCCTCAACTTCATTGTTTGTATATAGAAACGCTACTGTCTTTTGTGTATTGACTTTGTATCCAGCCACTTTGCTGTATTGGTTGATTGTTTCTAGGAGTTTTACTGTGGACTCTTTAGGGTTTTTGATGTATATCATCATATCGTCGGCAAATAGAGCTAGCTTGTGTTCATCTTTCCCTACTTGAATTCCTTTGATTCCCTTCTCTTGTCGGATTGCTATTGCTAGGACTTCTAAGGTTATATTGAATAAGAGTGGAGAGAGTGGACAGCCTTGCCTAGTTCCTGACCTTAGTGGGAATGCTTCTAGTTTCTCGCCATTAAGTATAATGTTGGCTGTAGGCTTTTCATAAATAGCTGTAACTATCTTGAGGAAGGTTCCTTCTAACCCTATTTTGCTGAGTGTCTTTAACATGAAAGGATGTTGGATTTTGTCAAATGCCTTCTCGGCATCGATTGATATGATCATGTGGTTTTTGTCTTTCATGTTGTTGATGTGATGTATCATGTTTATTGATTTGCGTATGTTGAACCAACCTTGCATTCCTGGTATGAAACCCACTTGGTCGTGATGTATGATCTTTTTGATGAAGTGTTGGATTCGGTTTGCTAAGATTTTGTTGAGTATCTTTGCATCTATGTTCATTAGTGAGATTGGTCTGTAGTTTTCTTTTTTGGTGGTGTCTTTGCCTTCTTTGGGAATGAGTGTGATATTAGCCTCATAAAAGGAGTTGGGGAGGATTCCTGTTTTTTCTATGGTTTGGAAAAGCCTTTGGAACAGTGGTAATAGGTCTTCTTTAAATGTTTGATAGAATTCACCTGTAAATCCATCTGGGCATGGGCATTTGTTCTTAGGGAGTTTTTTAATTACCTCTTCAATTTCCTCTGAAGTGATTGGTCTGTTTAGACTTTCTAGATCTTCCTTTTCCAGTCTTGGAGGAGGGTGTTTGTCCAAGAATCTGTCGATTTCTACTGGGTTCTCTAGCCTACTTGAGTATAGTTGTTCATAATATGATCTCATGATATGTTGTATTTCTTGGGGTTCTGTTGTAATCTCTCCCCTTTCATTTGTGATCCTAGTGATTTGGGTGTTTTCCCTCTTTTTTTTGGTGAGTCTTGCCAATGGTTTGTCTATCTTGTTTATTTTTTCGAAAAACCAACTCCTGGTCTCATTGATTTTTTGTATTGTTTTCTTAGTTTCGATGTTGTTTATTTCTGCTCTGGTTTTTATTATTTCTTGCCTTCTGGTTGTGGTTGGATTTCTCTGTTGCTGTTGTTCCAATTCTTTGAGGTGATCTTTTAAACTGTTGGTTTTGTTGTTTTCCTGTTTCTTGACATAGGCCTGTATTGCTATGAGTTTCCCCCTAATTACTGCTTTTGCTGTGTCCCATAGATTTTGACATGTTGTCTCTTCATTGTCATTTGTCTCAAGGAATCTTTTTATTTCTTCCTTGAGTTGTTCTTTGATCCAGCTGTTGTTAAGCAGCATGTTGTTTAGTCTCCAGGTATTAGTTTTCCTCCATTGCTTCTTCTTGACATCAATTTTAAGCTCTGTTGCATAGTGATCTGAAATGGTACTTCTAATGATCCTTACCTTTGTGATCTTACATAGGTTGGCTTTGTATCCTAAGATATGGTCTATTCTGGAGAAGGTTCCATGTGGGTTTGAGAAGAATGTGTATTCTGCTTTCTGGGGATGGAGGGCTCTATATAAGTCTGTTAGCCCTAAATCTTCTAATTTTTCGTTTAGAGCTCTTATTTCTTTGCTATTTTTCTGCTTGGAGGATCTGTCCAGTGGTGATAGTGGAGTATTGAGGTCCCCTACTATTATCACAATTCCCTTCATGTGTTTCTCCAGGTTTGCCAGTAGTTGCCTCACATATTTTAGTGACTCTACATTAGGTGCATAGATGTTGACCATGGTTAGTGTTTCTTGATCTAATGTTCCCCTGACCAGTAAGTAGTGACCCTCTTTGTCTCTGATCACTTTCTTGAGGTTGAATACAATTTGGTCTGATATAAGAATGGCTGTCCCTGCTCTTTTTTGTTTTCCATTGGCCTGAATAATTACTTTCCATCCTTTTATTCTAAGCCTGTGCTTATCCTGTAGCTGTAGGTGTGTTTCTTGCAGACAGCAGAAGTCCGGTTTATTTTTCCTAACCCAGTTCTCTACTATGTGTCTTTTAATTGGAGAGTTTAGTCCGTTTACATTTAGGGAAATTATTGATAGAGAGGACTGTTGTACAGTTGTATTGTGTGGAGTGGTTGTTGTTACAATCGGGGGTTTGGATTGTGTAATTCTTCTCTGAGTAAGTCGCTTAGGATCGGCTTAGTTTGCACAAATAGTTCAAGTTCATTCATGTTTGAGAATGTTTTTAGTCTGCCCTCCCATATGAATGATAGTTTTGCTGGGTATTGGACCCTGGGTTGGAAATTTCTTTCATTCAGTCGTTTAAATATGTCATTCCACTGTCTTCTTGCTTGAATTATTTCAAATGGGAGATCTGGTTTGATTCTTATGTCCTTTCCTTTGTACTTGAGGTTTTTTTTCTCCCTTATTGCTTTCAGGAGTTCCTCTTTCTCTTTGTTTTTTGCCATTTGGATTATTATGTGTCTTGGTGTGGGTTTATTGGGGTCTACTTTATTAGGGACTCTCTTGACTTCTTGGATTTGTCCTGAATTGTCTTTCCAGAGGGTGGGAAAGTTCTCTGTTATTATCTCCCCGACTACCTGTTCTACCCCCTTCCCTATTTCCTCCCCTTCTGGTATACCCACAATTCTTAGATTGTTTCTTTTGTCCTTGTTGATTAGATATTGGATTTTTCCTTCCAGTGCTTTGCCTTTTATTTCTTTGTTGGTTTCTTGATCATTTTTTGATTGCAGTTTTCCTTCGAGTTCTTCTATGTGCTTCTCCAACTCTGTGTTTCTGCTCGTAAGGCTTGTTACCTTGTCTTTTAATTCCTTCACTTCTTTTTGTATGGACTCTCTCATGTTCTTTGACATTTCTTCTTTAATTTGGCTGATTCGTTCGTCCATGGATTTTTTATATTCGGTTGTTAGGGTTTCTTTTAATTCTTTTAGTAATTCTTGCATTTCCTTCCTCATGACTGCTTTTAGGTCTTCTTCCCGTGGATCTGTGCGCTTTGGTGGACTTGGAAATTTGATAGGGTTTGTCATGGTGTCTCCAGTTATTAGCGATTTCCTTGCTTTACGCATTGTTCTTTGTATTTAATGGTGTATTTTGGAGTGCTTTAGCTTCTAATTTTGGCCTGCTTTGGTCCCCTTCCTGAAGGTGTTTCTAGAGGGGCCTGTTGGGTGAGTTTGTTGTGCCTAGCCCTTTCTCCTCCCCTTTGCTACCTAGAGTGCAGCCTTCCTGCTGTGGGTCTTGTCCCTTTCTGCTCCTTATTTCTGTCAGTGGTGCAGTTCCACTCCTGGCCACAATGGTTACTGGCGCTGTTGAGCCTAGCTCTCAGTCCCCCCTCCTTTCTCTGGGAGTCAATGGAGCTCCGCCCCCTCCACGCCTCCCTTGAAGGGTTCCCTCAGTCCAACCCTTCAGGCTCTGTCCTCACCCTTGGGGAGTCCCTGGTCCACTCCAGGGTCCAGGGAGGTGGACTGCTCTAGTTCCCCTGCGAGTCCAGATGGCTGGCCCTATCTCTCCCGTCTGTTCGGGTCGCTCAACTTGACTTTCTAGTCACCCACCTGGGGGAAGGGAGTCACTCAACCCTCTCCGGCTGGCACGCAGGGGTTCCTTGGGGAAGGGTCCGTCCCAAATGCCGCGCGCAAAGAGACAGAAATTCCCTCACTCACTCCTCCAGCCGGCCCGCCAAAGGGTCCGACCCAAACACCGGCGCAAAGAGACAGAAATTCCCTCACTCACTCCTCCAGCCAGCCCGCCGGGGTCCCTGGGGAAAGGGTCCGACCCAGACACCGGCGCAAGAGACAGAAATTCCCTCACTCACTCCTCCAGCCGGCCCGCCGGGGTCCCTGGGGAAAGGGTCCGACCCAGACACCGGCGTTAAGAGACAGAAATTCCCTCACTCACTCCTCCAGCCGGCCCACCGGGGTCCCTGGGGAAAGGGTCCGACCCAGACACCAGCTCAAAGAGACAGAAATTCCCTCACTCACTCCTCCAGCCGGCCCGCCGGGGTCCCTGGGGAAAGGGTCCGACCCAGACACCGGCGCAAAGAGACAGAAATTCCCTCACTCACTCCTCCAGCAGGCCCGCCGGGGTCCCTGGGGAAAGGGTCCGACCCAGACACCGGCGTTAAGAGACAGAAATTCCCTCACTCACTCCTCCAGCCGGCCCGCCAAAGGGTCCGACCCAAACACCGGCGCAAAGATACAGAAATTCCCTCACTCACTCCTCCAGCCGGCCCGCCGGGGTCCCTGGGGAAAAGCTGATTATCAGAAATTTTAATGGTCTCAGAGAAAGGTCCTTAGGGTTCTAATGAAACTTAGGGTCAATTTTGTGCCAGAATCTCTATCAATGTTTCTATTTCCCTGAACATCTCATGATAATTGTGGGTACAGACAACCAAGGTCACTTGAGTCTGGTGGCCTCCTTTAGCTGTGGTCTGTAGGCTAGATTTCCTTACACAGGGGTCATGGCAACTATGAATGCTGGGTAATAATGATAAGCCAATACATTTTTATTACTGGTAAGAAGTACACCACTTGAACTTGGAAAAGAGGAGTAGAAATAGAGGGGTTAATTTTGTCCTTTACTCAGTATGACTGTAAATCTAAAACTTCCTTAAAAATTCTATTGAAATTCTTGGAGGAAAAAAATATACTACTCTATGTCTATATTAATCTTCATATTCTGTGCTGAGTTTATCTCAAAAACTCAGCCTATAATTCTCAGAACTAACAATTAATGTGGTGTGATTATCCTGAATCATTTTGATTTAATTTTCTTGATATTTGTAAAATAATATCTGAAATAAGTGAATGACTAGCTTTTAAGTATCTCAAAAATACCTGGTTTCTTCTGTCCCAGTGGGAACCAAATTCATACATTTCTTTTACTTTTTAAATTTTTATGAATTATGAGCTTTAAGAAGCCCAGTTAAACTGAAAAATGAGAATCTCTTAAGAGACAGAACTCTCTGGAACTTCCAATTTAAAATTCAATACATCTTTTCAATGTCAATATTACAAAGGACAGAAACTACTGTTCGCCATACTGAAAAGAACTAAAAATGGCTTTATATTTTTATATGCCTTGTCAAGAATTGTGAATTACTAGAAATTTTACTGTACTTGCAAATTCAGTTTAACAAATGCTAGCAGACATGAAACTTCTGTATCAAAGAATAAAATATAGCAATAGTTGTACCAGAGCCTTAGTAAGAGTATTATTGTGAGTTTCCAATTCTCAGTTAATAACATGAAAACCAACACATCAAGCAGGTGGATATGCTTGACTTTTGTCAAAAGCCTTTGTCTAAGCTCTAGAGATTTTAAAGAAGCATCACATATAAATCTGATTAAATTTTTTTTTTGCATGGGGTCACTTATGTCTGAGCTCTGATCTTACTGCCGGTTTCTGTGCTCCTTGTGAACTCAGGGGACCACCTGGGATGTCGTGGTTATTTGTGTGTCTTTGCCTGCTTTCTTATTCAGCTCCTGATTAGGACATCTGAAAGAGATCTACAAACTTTAGACAAGAATAACTGTTTTCTATGAACCTGTAATAAAAACAATTTAGGGCCATAGGTAGAAAAAAGGGTAAGACACTTTCCTTGAACATGGGAACTCAATTTGTTCCCTGGCACTACACGTAGCTTCCTGAGTGCTGACAGGGGTGATCTTTGAGCACATAGTCAGAAATAAGACCTGATCACAGGAATTTTTGGCCCAACACTCCCCGAAGGAATAAAACCAAGTTATCTAGTCTTGTAGCACACTACAGAATCAGAAATCTAAAGTCCAACCTCAACAATCTTTACATAACAAACATTGCAAATAATTTTGAGACATTCTATGAACTCAGAACTGTAATTTAAATTACAAATTGAAAGAGGACATAAAAATGATAACCAGAGAAAAAAGCCTGGGCATCTTTTTAAAAGTCTTTTCCAAAGACTGGAAGAAAATATTTACCACCCACTGATAAAATGTTCATAACTAAAATATATACAGCACAGATAGATGTTTACGTGAATAGAAAAACAATCAACCAGTTCAAAACATGGCGGGTATGACTAGAAACCTCCTAAAAGAAACATAGGTATAGGTGTTAGAAAACATTTCTTCATCATTTATTTGTATTGTCAGAGAAATGCAAATCAAAACAAGAATGATATATATTTTCAAAATTGTGAAACTGGCATTTGTCACAAAGAACAAACAATTTTGGTTCAGATGTAGGGAAAAGGTATCCTCATTCACTGTTCATAGAAATCACACTTGGTCATTTGAGAAACAGTATGGCTGCCTCAATAAACTAGTGGACAGAGAGAAACTACAGAAGGTTATATTTTTGTCTTGAAGGCAACTAAGTTTACCTGGGTTCAGTGGCTGGAACCATAGAGAGTTCCCTGAGCCCACCAGGAATGATTCCTGAGTGAAGAATCAGGAGTAAGCTCAGAACATCAGGGGTGAACACCAAAAAGTGTGGTCCCCAAACCAAACAAAATATATAAATTGAACTTCCATAACCCTGATTTTCCACTTAAAAATAATAGTGTAGCAAGACTTCATCAGGAAGAATGAACCCATAATAATGTATTTTATTTTTCTTAAAAATAAAAATAAATTCACTTGTCTATGTGTTTTAAGAAAAAAAAAACCCACATTATTTTAATAATACCCAGAGGTAAGGGCTGGAAGGACTGGCTTACAAAATGAAGCTCACCTCAAGGAGGGGTGAGTGCAGTTAGAACACTAACAACTACCGTGAAAATGTTAATGAGTGAGAGAAGTAGAATGCCTGTCTTGAACGTAGGCCTGGGGTATAGATGGAGGGAGATGGGGTGCATTGGTGGTGGGAATGTTGCACTGGTGAAGGTGTAGTGTTCTTTTTGTGACTAAAACGCAACTACAGGTCATGTTTGTAATCATGGTGTTTAAATAAAAATTAAAAAATTAAAAATAAAATAAAAAGTTAAAAATATTAAAATGAAAGTAAAAGAACAGTACAAGAACATTTTTGAAAAATATTGCATCTCCAATAAAGGCATTAATATTATGGCATTCTGTCAAATTGGTGCATTACTGAACAATGGTCAAATTAGTGTCCCAGAAGTGAATCAGAGGAAAGAAGAGGCAGGGCCATCAGAAAAATTATTTTTCTGGGTCTTGGGACAGAAGACATGTCCTAGGCAAGGCAGGGGGTTGACACACCCTCTCCTTCTGAGGTAGGTAGCTTTCTGCTATGTGGGCTGGTGTACACATGATCATTTATGGCTAAAGTTTATATTGTTCTATCTAGATAAATGTGAGACTAGACAAGAGCTGGTCTGGTTCCAACATGTTGACTGCATTTGTGGGCATGATTAAGGCTGCCAGACTACCCAGATGAAGGATCATTCAGGGAAAGGGTGTGTTTACTTACTCCAAAAAACCTTGATAATAACAATCCAAAACTGGTGTATGTAATGTTTGGTCAGATTAGTGTTCTTGAAGAAATTGTAGATGGACAATAAGGCAGGGCCATTGAGAGAATCTTGATTCTGTGTGATGAAGATAGTAGGTGTGGCTTTGACAGGGTGGGGATAAATGAATTTTAAATAAATTAATTTAATGAATTAAATTAACACCCTTGCCTTCACCAGTGCACATATCCTATCACCTAGGTTCTGAGTTATTCTCGTCCCCATTGTGCCTCTATGACAGACATTTTCTTCTGTCTTTCTCTTTTCTCACCCTCTTTCTATTCTTTTCTTCTTTTAGGCATGATGTTTGCAGTATTGTTACTGAAACAGTACCACACATACATTTTACCTCCTTATAGTAACCAGTTCTTGTTCTTGTACATAGTGGTCATTTTAAGTTATTGTTGTCATAATCCCTTCTCTACTTTAACTGCCCTCTCCAACTCTTTGTCTCAAACTTCCTACAATGAACTAGTTTACCTGACCCTAGTTTTTACTTTCTTTGGGTATTATTGCCCTATTATATATTACTATTTATACACAAATGAGTAAATCTTTGAATGTCTATTCATCTTTCTCTAACTTACTTCACTCAGCATAATGCTGTCCATATTTGTTCATATATTAGCAAATTTCAAGTCTTCATTTTCCTAACAGCTGCATTATATTCTATTGTGTAGATGTACCAAGTTTCTTTATCCTTTCATCTGTTCTTGAGCACTTTTTTTTTTCAGATTCTGTCTATTGTGAATAGACATGCAATGAACATCATGGTGCAGATGCCTTTTTCTGCATTGGGTTTTAGTCACCTAGAGTTTATTACCATAGTGGTATTGGTAGGTAATATGGAAGCTCCATTTCTAGTTTGTCCATATTGTATTCTGAAGAGGATAGAGCAGTAAGTCCTATTTAATGTTTGAAAGAATTCACCATTAAAGGACCTGAGTGATAGCACATCTGGGGATTTTTTGCCTTGCATGCAGCCAATTCAGGTTCTATCCCTGGAATCCTATATGGTTCCCTGAACCTTTCAGAAGTGATCTGAGTCAGAGCCAGGAATAACCCCTGAGTCTGCAATGTGTGGCTCAGAATCCCCCAAATTAAAACTAAATCACCAATAAAAATATCTAGGACAAGGCTTTTGTTTAGCATTTCAGTTTTCTGAAAAACTGAGAAGATGGTTCAAGTTTTACAGTCATCTTGGTTCAACCTTGGGTGTTACAGTATTTCAAGAATTTATTCATTTATTTTAAGTGTTCTTGTTTTATGGCATTGATGTTTTGAAATTAATTTCTGATTATCCTTTGAATTTCTGTAGTGTATAACGTGATATTCCCCTTTCATATCTGATTCAATTTCTGAGTGTTCCTCTTCTCTTTATGAGTCTGGCTAATGGTTTATCAATCTTTTATATTTATTCAAATACCCTTGTTTTCTTAATTTTTTTCAGGGTTTCCAGTTCATTAATTTCTACCCTAAATTTTAAATTTTTCTTCTGCCTACCAGTTTTTGGCTTATTTTTTTTTATTATATTCCGACTTCTTCATCTGTGCGTTTAAGTTACTTATGTGGGTTCTTTCTTCCTGATGAGTGCTTGCTACATTATAAACTTTCCTCTTAACACGACTCTTGCTGTATCCAACAAATTTTGATAGCATGTGCTTTCTTTCCTTTTTGTTTCTAGGAAACTTTTGATTTCCTCTCTAACCCACTATTTAATTTCCTGATATTAGACTTAATTGCCCATTTTTTATTGTTATTAACTTCTATTTTGGTGCATCATGATCTGAGAAGATAGTTGGTAAAACTTCTATTTTCTTGATATTTGGGGGAGATGAAAACTCATATAGATAACAATTAACGCTTTCTCTTCCATGTCTTCTTCCAAAGCCATTTTTTTCTTGTTGAGTTTTAGGCTTGTTGACCTATCAAGAAGTGATAGAGTGGTGTTGAAATCTCCAACAACTATTATGTTGATATTGATGTCTTTTTTCAAATCTGTTAGAAGTTGTTTAAAGTATTTTGCTGACCTCTTGTTGGGTGTATATATGTTTAGAACTGTGATTTTTTCCTAATTTACATATCTTGTAATTATTAAGAAATGACATTTTCTTTTTTTTATATTCTTTTTGAGCCTGAAGTCTTTGTCTGCTGATATTATTTCCATACCAGCTTTTATTGTTGTTTTGTTTTGGGGCCACACCCAGTGACACTCAGTAGTTACTCCTGGTTATGAGTTCAGAAATCACTCCTGGCTTGAAAGACCATATGGAACTCTGGGGGGGTTTGAACCGCTGTCCATCCTAGGTTAGTGTGTTCAAGGTAAATGCCCTACCACCTGTGCCACCACTCTGGCCCCATTCCACACTAGCTTTTGGAGGAAATTGTTTGCTTGTAGGTTTGTCTTCTAACCTTTTACTTTAAGTATCTGTTGGTTCTGATTATTCAAATTTGTGTCTTGAAGGTTGTAAAATGTTAGATTAATTTTTTAACTCATTTTGCCACTTTTTCTCTTAACTAATGAATTTAGTCCATTGACATTATCAATGATTATTATGTTGGAACTTTTTGCATATTTTTGTAGAAGTTTTGTATTTATTCTTTAAAGTTTTTTGTTTGTTTGTTTTTTTTAGGTCAAACCCGGCAGTGCTCAGGGATTACGTCTGGCTCAACACTCAGAAATCGCTCCTGGCAGGCTCTGGGGACCATATGGGATGCCAGGATTCAAACCACTGTCCCACGTGCAAGGCAAATGCCCTACCTCCATGCTATCTCTTAGGCCCCTCTTTAAAGTTTTTAAATTTTTGTTTAGAGTCTACAAAGTTCCCATGTTGTTGTTTACCCATGAAGCTGTGAATTGTTACTTCACATCTAAATTAGAGTCTGGCTGTTAAAGTATTCAAGGTTTTTTTTACTCTATGCCACCCAGAATTCAGTCCTGGAGGATTGCCTTTGGTAAACTTGCTGTAAATCTTAAGGATGTTTCTTCATATATAATATCATTCTTTGACATTGCTGGTTTCAATATTCTATCCATATCTTTGAATTTTATCATTCTGATGAGGATGTGTCTTAGAATATTTTTATTTGGATATCTTTTAGCTGATACCATTTGGGTGTCCAAACTGTATTCCAAAATATGATATACATGCACTCTCTAGTTCTGGTAAATTATCAGCAGTAATATCTTTGACTGTGGCTTCCTTATATGGATTGTTTTCCTGGCTCTCTGAGATATCACTAATGATTTTTTTTTCTAGAATTCATCCCACAAAGTTCTTTGTCTGCTATTCATTTATTTTAAGACTTTTTCATCTTATACTGTTCTGTGGAAGTGTTATGCAGCTCGTTTTCTGTCCTCAGTACTTGTTCCTTTGCTGATGAGGACCTTCAACTAATTTTTTATTTGGCTTAGTAAGTTTTTCAGTTCTGTGATTTCTGTTTGTAATCTCTTGTAATCTCATATTCTATTGAGTCTTATTTGCTGCCTGTTCCATGGTTAATTTGAGTTCCTTTATGTTCCTCAACATTTCCTCACTATTAGGTTAAATAGCTGGTTATATCTTCAGAGGTACTATTTTGCCTATTAAGTGTGGTGAGTTTCTGCATTGGTTTTCCATTATAATTTTTGTTGTCTTGAGGTGTTTATTGTATTTTGTGGTGTGGCTGAGTGACTAGAAGAAATGTGTGATGATGGAATAAATCAGAGTGACAAAATTTTTCTCGAGCCTTGACCTGAGTGAAAAAAATGGATCTTCTGAGTCACAAAGAAAACCCTGTTACCTCTTGTCTGTCTGCCTCAGTTTCTTGGGACTATGTCAAGGCCCCTAATTTTAAAGGACATTTGCATTGGAAAGAAAAAAAATATTATTATTTTGGTACTTGAAAGAAATTATTTTTAGAATAACTAAAAAATATATTGGAGATATGATTCACCAGTAAATCACAGACCTTCTGAGCATGAGTCCCAAGTTTAATCCCTAGGAATACAAACAAATTTAAAGAAAAAAAATAAACTAAAAATAATTATTCTAAAATTATTTTATGTATCAAAATTTTAAGAAGATAGTTTATATAGTAGGGATGATAGTACTAAGTAAAGGATGCGAACATGCTGATATGGCCACAGCCACTGTCAATGCCCTGTCAGAGCCACCAAAACTGAACATACTGTTTTCCATACTGCTGAGGGACCAGCCCACAGATGGCCCACCCACAGGAGACTTGTCACTAGGCCACCATATTATATAAAATTAACTGTGGTTAACTTCAAGCTACAAGTTCAGTATTAATATTGTCATTTAATATGTCAGTTATTGTTAAGTGTCAAATATTTAAAATTTCTGTGAAGTTACAGCTAACTATATATATCTGATGTTGTTCAAAACATCTTAGTACCAAACACTTAGCTTAATGAGTTTCAATTGAAAACATGAAAAATGATAGAAACAATGCCACTCTAAACTCCACCCACCTTGTATAAATTCATAAATGTATTACTGTTAATATTTTTCTACTTTCCATTTACTTTGTCAGTTTTATTTTTAGTCCCAATTGGTCATAGAAATAGGTCTCCTCTTTTATAGGTGGTGAAAAATGTATAATATGAAAAAAGAGAAAAAGAATATTGAAATTAAGCAAATAGATTTTAAAGCAGTATTATATTTAATTATATTTATAAATTAGGATTACACAGTATAAAATATTTCTTAGCTTAGGTATTTAATTACCTGATTAAATTGTGGTTGCTTTGCGTCAATAATCTGCAGCTGCCATGTTTAAATTCCTTAAACATACATTTACCAGATACACTATAACAGCTCCAAGACTTTTTGGTTTATTGGACCATTGATCTGAAATTTACAAAGCCGTTAAGTAGGTATTTACATGATAAACTGGAAAAGCTTTTACACCAAATCAATGATCTGTTTCTGCAAAATGCTTAAGAATATATTTACATGAAAGATCAAGATTTTTTTCTTATTTTTGAACTCTAACAGCTCTTGGGTGTGTATATCATTAAAAGGAAAAATTATGTCCAATTTTATCAGTAATGCATAAAACAAAGATTGACAAATAAGATTTAATGGGCACAGTAGAATTATCATACCATTAAGACATATTTCTATGTTTAAATAAAGTAATACCTCTTTATAATTATTGGCAAACTATAAATCCACATTTGAGTTTATTTTTTTTTGTCTTGAGAGGATTTTGCTATGGCCCATAAATTAAAAATTCCCAGATCACCAATATTCATAAGTATTTATAAGTATTTAAACATTTACACAAATTCAGGTCCATGTACTTGTTATGTCCTGAGTAAAATTTCTTAGCACACATTTGCATCTTTATGAATCTCATCTATATTGTTAAGAATACATTATAAATTTTTGTCATTTACCAGTGAAATATTTCTTTAATAAAATAATTGTATTTTATTTGTATAACCAACTTTTTATTCTAATATATAAAAAATTATTATGTTTCATTACAATAAAGTACTTGTGATATATTTATTGGCTGGTTTTATAACCTTTATCCTCATTACATTATTTTAAATTTTTTGCACAAAATCATTTAAATATCATATTCATTTGATATTTCAGGGTAGAAAATGTAAAACTACTTCAAAGTTTTATTGCAGGAACTATAGGATAAGTAGATTACACTGATTTTACTTTCATTTAGTTTTAAATAAATGGTTGCATTTATTAGACTAAGTTTGTTAGACTGAATAAAACAGCTTTTGTTCAAACTTGAATATTTCTATGTTTCTTATTCTGTTAAAAAATAGAGAAGAATCAAATGGGCAAAAAAGTTAATCAGAAGACAAGATATTTACTTTACATGTTACTATTCAGTTTCGATACCTGGCATTGCATTCAGTTCTGCAAGTACTGCTGGGAATAATACTTGAGTATTAATAATACACAGTCAGGAGTATACCTAAGCACCACCAGGTGTGAGTCAAAAAAGCAAAGCAAGAAAAAGAAAGGAACCAAGATAAAAATATTGCATAACACTACACATTTTGTTAACCGAGTCATTTTGTTTATTTCAATCAATCCACGGGACAGTCTTTTTATGTTTTTGGACTATGTTGAAGATTTTTTTAAATGCATGTCAGTCAGTAGTTATTTTCATTGCTCTATTAGCTGAATCCATAATGATATGCAAACAAAAGAACAGTGAGAGGTGAATAGATTTTTTTTTTTGGAATTTAGGCCACACCCAGTGACAGTCAGGGGTTACTCCTGGCTATGTGCTTAGAAATTGCTTCTGGCTTAGGGGACCATATGGGTTGCCTGGGATCAAACCGAGGTCCATCCTAGGTCAACCGAGTGCAAGGCAAATGCCCTATCACTGTGCTATTTGTTGAATGTGAAAATCTATAACAAATATTGTCCATAAATAGAAGACAATTTATAAAATTTTATACTGAAACTTTATTCCTCTTATAATTACTATTCAATACCAACTAATAGAATTATTTAGGCATCCATACATTTAATGCAGAAAAAGATCCAGGTCAACTAAATAAGGTTTTCTGGGTTTAAATAGTTAATCTCTGTCACAATTAGTAAGGCTTAGGAATCAAATGACTAAGCCAGTTTTTAATAGTGCTTTAAAAATAAGTGATTTTTAGAATATATAAATAATTTTAATTAGGCCTCTGAATTTCTCAAGACAGAACTGCTGATCTTTTGAACTCTCTGTTGATAAGCATCATGAACTAGGTCAAATTTGTGGTATAATTATTTGGCTGTATTCCAGGGCATGAATTTCACAAAAGTGTAAAATTGACTTTATTTCTATTCCTCTGGGTGGTAATAGAATTTGCAACTTTTGAGAAATGTGTTATATTTCTATCAACCAAGACCTTCCAATTTCATATTTTATATGAATTTTACTAAGGAAAGTAAATATGGCATTATACTTCTAATTGCAAAAGTATTTCTATTGGGCATTACAATTTGTCTTTTGTTTGTTTTTGGCTTTATCTTTCTTATAGCATAGCCTTATTTCCAAATTTCTGTCTTTACAGTTTTAGTAATGATGCCAGATAAAAGAAGCAGTGAAAATTAAAGGTATTTTAGAGCAATCAAAATTAAAAAATAGATTAATCCAAATTATAATATTACAAACTAAAATATTTGGGGACCAGGAAGATGATACAGTAAATAGCTTTGCATGAGTCTTGTTGGGATTTTATCTCCAACACCTCAAATGGTTCCCTCAATTCTCCAGAAGTGCATAGCCTAAGCACCATTGAGTGTAGCTCAATAAATAAGCAAATATTAAGATTGTATTTTTATTACTTGTCTTTTCTGGTGAACTTTATAAAAGAATTTATGTGGCACATGTACAGACAGATTTAGTCACTTGCATTCACTCATCTGCCACATAAAAAAGCTGAAAAATACCTCAACCAGAAAAAGGACTTTTTAAGTATTTTGCTGTATTTTCTGATTAAGGAATTTTAAAACTTCAAATGTTGCATTATTTATGAACTACACAGTCCATGAAGAAACTGATCTATGATAGATTTAAGGATGATAGAATTTTGTTTTAAGATAACAAAATAACGTAATTATAACCTCTAGCTAATAATAAAATAAAATAACTTATAAGGATAAAAAAGGTCAATAATTGCCAGTGAAAGAGAAAAGCAAAGGGCCAGAGAGATAGCACAGCAGTAGGACATTTGCCTTGCATACAGCCAAGCCAGAACTGATGGTGGTTCGATTCTCAGCATCCCATATGGTCCCCGGTGCCTGCCAGGAGTGACTTCTGAGCAAGAGCCAATAGTCATCCCTAAGCACTACTGGGTGTGACCCCAACGTATTAATGATCTATCTAGTGGTACATGCTTTTGTGTTAAAACATTAGAAATAAAAAATAAATCATGATAGTGGGTATTAAAAATAAACACAAAAATATTAGCAAGAATAAAATATTTTGAATGATCTTAAGAAGAATAAAACAGCCCTTAATACAGAATTGGGTAACAATTTTAAGAACTTAGGAATCTATATTAAGAAGCAAGAATGCAAAAACACAATACAAAAATCTCTTCCTCCCACCTATATTCATTTACAATAGCCAGACTCTGGAAACAACCGAGATGCCCTTCAACAGATGAATGGCTAAAAAAAACTGTGACAATTATATACAATGGAATATTATGCAGCTGTCAGGAGAGACAAAGACATGAAGTTTTCCTATACATGGACGTGCTTGGAAACCTTTATGCTGAGTGAAATAAGCCAGAAGGAAAGAGAGAGACACATACTAATCTCACTGATCTATGGTAAACTGGTAGCATTAGTTGACTTGTGACACATTGTTCCAATTTCTGTCATTATTATATTGCTTTCTCTATATTTTCAAAGTGCTCTCTGATTTTGTATTTTGAAACTACTTGTGTTTACACTTAGGGAAAATTGAATAGTCTTGTGAATTCTTCCTAACTCAAAATCATTAACTTAATTATTATCTTCAAAATCTCATTCGCAATTTATGGTTACATTCATAATTCTCTCCTGTTGCCACATGAATATCTTTGGGTGATAATTATTGAGTCAATCACAAAGAACAGAACTCTTATACAAAATTATTAATTCACAAAGACTATACAATTTAATGACTTTTTGTAAATTTTCTACTGTGTAACCATAAGAGCAATATAATAAAATGTTTCCTTTACCTCCAAAAGAAAATATTATGTTAATTTTCAATTAGTCTCTTTTTTCAGCCATAGTACCTATCACTAATCTATTACTGTACTTTTTTTGCTAATTCATGAGTATATTTCTCATAGAATAATATAATCCATATTGTTTTATGTCTGGTTTCTTACAATCAGCACAGTATTTTGTAGTACCTCTGTGTTTATTATATCAGTATATTGATTAATCATTTAATTATAAAGCTATTGATTAATCATTTAATTATAAAGGTATTTAAATTTTTTCCAACATTATTCACCATTGAGGAAAAAAGCATTGGTGATTATCTGTAAAGTTTTACTTTCTGCCCTTACCTACAATGCCTTTATGTTTATTTGTGTATAAATTATTCATGTATTTTTTGTATTTCTATAGTAGAAATCAAAGAGTGGAATTTCTGGGTCTTAAAGAATTGTATTTATCCTTCTTTCTCTCTTTAGCACATACACATAGGAGAGGCCAGGTAGAAATAAGAAAATAAGTGAAAATTAGGGGCCGGGCAGTGGCACTGGAGGTAAGGTGCCTGCCTTGCCTGCGCTAGCCTAGGACGGACCAAGGTTCGATCCCCCGGCGTCCCATATGGTCCCCAAAGAAGCCAGGAGCAACTTCTGAGCGCATAGCCAGGAGTAACCCCTGAGCGTCACAGGGTGTGGCCCAAAAACAAAAACAAAAAAAAAAAAAAGAAAATTAGGATAGAGTGTTCAACAGAAACCAAATAAGCTGATTCCTTGATCTTGAAATTTCATTTCTGGAACTATTAAAATGTTTCAGTTGTTAAAGCAGCAGGATGTTTTTAGTTGATTGAACCAATGAAAATGAGAGTTTTATATTCTATTTATTGTTTTAATGTATGTATGATATGTTACCTATTTCAAAAGCTTTGAGCAAAATTATTTTGAAATAACATATACATAGAATCTCAATGACATACAGTGTTTTATTTCTTGATTATAACTTATTACCATTTAGATTTGATTTCCCTTTTTCGAATTATTACTTTTGTTTATTTGTTTTGGGATGAAGGCACACCTGGCTGTGCTCAGTGATTTCTGTTGGCTCCACATTCAGGCATTACTCCTGGGTGTCTTGTGAGACTGTATGGGGTGTCAAGGATCGAACTGGGACTGGATGCATGAAAGAAAATCACATTAACCATTATACATGCCACTTTTTTCTATAGCATGTCTCTTTCATAAATCTGACAGAAAAATATGTTGAGTAATAAGTCAATTCCAAAATTATGTTTAGAAATTATAATTTTTACTTCTGTGTTTATGCCATTGGCCATGGCAAGCCTATGATCACTACTTAATCAAGTGGGCAGGGAAATATCCTCCTATTGAGGAATAGAACAAATGTATATTTTAACTTTCTGTGAAAAACAAGGAAGAACTTTACTGAAATATAGTGATTTAGTTAGTTTGTCACCCCCATTGTGATATAAAGTAGCAATTCTTGAGCTACTTGGTCAGTATGATAAAGGGTAAATAAGTAATTAAATAAAGATATTTTGAGCAATGAGAAATAAATTTATAGCTGGGAATGAGGAATCTTTCAACTTAAAAAATCCTGTATAATTAAATCAGAACAAAAAGTATTAGTGTTAGCTCATATATATTATTATATTATACTGGGGCGAGAGAGATAGCACAGCTATAGGGCATTTGCGTTGCAAGTGACTGACCCAGGACCAACGTGGGTCAAATCCCAACATCCCCATATTGTCCCCCATGCCTGCCAGGAGCAATTTCTGAGCACAGAACCAGGAGTAACCCCTAAGCACTGCTGGGTGTGGCCTAAAAACAAAAAAAGGTATATATAAAGTGCATAAAAAAGGTACAAATAATAGGATGAAGTTTGAATAAGAAAACAATTCTGAGGAACTGAGATGGAGTATAAAGAGTATAATAACAGAATCAAGGTGGGTATCTGTATAGGTGTGTGCATGTGTTTGGTGCTTGTGATTGTGATATGTGAATACATAGCGATAATACAAGAACATAAATAAATTGGTTTTTGCATATATATTTTAACTTTGTTCACTGATATTCCATAAGTATAATTAATGCCAGACTAAATAATTAATGCCTAACTAAATAATGAAAAAAAAATCCTTAGATAACTGATTCTAGGACTGAAACAGAAAAAAAAGTCAACAAAATGATACTGAATTGTATTATGGAATAATATAGTTAGCAAAAAAAGTTATAGCATTTAAATTCATTCACTTCGTGAATATCTATAGTATCATTATGTATTTATTATATTTTTACACTCATAATCAAAATTTTAATTAAATGTGAGAAAATGTCATATCTTTCTTATTGCTTACAACTGAGAAACATAGATATGTTACTGTTAATAAAATTTTCTATTATGCCAATACCAGGTCACACTTTTACAGGCAAAACATCATAAATATGTCCTAAAATTAGTGGCAAAATGATGAGAAATGCAATATTTTTATAGTTTGTAATACTCTAATTAGAAAGATGTGAATAGCAACTGTATAGTTGAGAAATTAGAGATATCACCTCAAACAAATAATAAAATTCATCATCACAGTAATGTCACTTTCCATCATGTATACTTAGATGATGGACAAAAATGGGAGCTGTTGTCTTTGTGATCTCTTTGACAAAAATATGTTTTCAAATCAACTCTGATTTAAAAAACTAAACATCAAATGCACTAAAAAAACTGAGTATTCACAGAATAAGGGGACAAATAGGGTCATTGTGACACAATAGAATTAAACAGATTCAAATTGCTATGTTCATAATTACTAAATACAAAGTGAGAATCTGTGCTAGAGTTTCTTCATTTATTTAATATATTTCTGTTTATATGTAAACATTAAAAATATATTTTACCAGATCTACTTCAAATACAATGCCATACATCTTTAATTTGCTTTGAAACATAAGCAATAACAATATCATAATTCTTCATTTACTTTTTTGGAGTTTGAAACCACAACCAGATGTGCTCATGATTTACTCTTGGCTCTCTCTGTGTTGGGACCATAAGTGATGCTTGGTGATAGAACTCTAGCCATCTTCCTTTAAGGGAAGCATCTTATTCTCTGTACTAGTTGTCTTTAATATTTTCATTTTTCACCTTGTCTGTCCTGTTTTCTCCGTTGGCATGTATGTCAAAGTTGAGCACATATACACATATTTCTTATACTTTAGAAATGTTTACTTTCATAAGCATGTAGTTTCCTTGCAAGAATTAAAGAGGTAGTCTTTAAACTTTGAAGTAAAGATTCACATTATATAAGTATTGAAATTCACTTTATGGCCCGAGCGATAGCATAGTGATAGGGCATTTGCCTTGTACCTGGTGATCCAAGATGGACAGCGGTTTGATTCCCTGGGTTCCCATATGGTCCTCCAAGCCAGGAGTGATTAATGAGCGCATAGCTAGGTGTAACCCAACTGTCACCGGGTTGTGGCCCAAAAACCAAAGAAAGAAAGAAATTTACTTTAGTGTTGCTTAATAATGGCTTTAATGTATTTTCTTAGATTCTTAAATACAGCAAATGCTAAAGACATGTCTAAATATGCAAGAGCCTAGTTAATAATGTAGGAAAACCTCAATTTAGTATGCGAAGATGAACATTTGGCAAAAAACGGTTGTGACAATAGATATACTGAAGAAGATAAAAATGTAGTCAGTAGCATAGTTTTAATGAACTGGCCCAGAGATAATTAGAGTCATAATTAGGGAATAGTAATTCATAATTGAAATTAAAAATGAATACCCTACAGGAAAATGCCACAACTATTGGTTGAATCTATGCAATACTTTAAATGTAATCTTATGCTAACGGCTTTTTCTGTGAGATGAGGACTAAACTACCTATCTTATCTTGAAGGCAGCAATGATGCAAAGAAATGTCCACTGTAAGATCCCATTTTAGCCTCCATATTTAAGAATTTTAGCTGATAGTGAAAATTGATCTCTTTTTTTAACCTTCTACAGTTTTTCCTATCAAAAAGTATATTTTATAACCAATAAATGATTTTAAAATTATAAGATGATTTTAAAATTAATCACAACTTAGACATTTGTTTTTCTGGGAAAAACTCTCATTTAAAAGATATAATAAATAATGCCATGAATTCAAGAAACCTTGGTAATTTGCACCGAAAACCTTTATGTTTAAAATAAAAGGATTTTAAAATCAAAACATTTCTAAAATATGAGAAATTGTCAAAGCATTTGACTATAATGTAAACATAGCAAAACTACCATAAATAATATTTTCCATTTTATAACTAAAAATACTGAAAAGTTTGTTTGCTTTAGTGTCTGTTTGATTTTGTTTGGTGGCCATACCCAATACTATACAGGGCACACTTCTGGCTCTGCACTCCTGGGAGGTTTGTAGCAGGGGACTGGACTAGAGTCTTAAATGCCTTATATGCTATACATGGCTCCAGCCTTAAATTAGTTTGCTTTGGGGTTGGAGAGATAGCATGAATATAAGGCATTGACCTTGCATGCAGAAGATCACTGGTTCAAATCCCGGCATCCCATATGGTCCCCCTGAGCCTGCCAGGAGCAATTTCTGAGCATAGAGGCAGGAGTAACCCCTGAGCACTGCCGGGTGTGACCCCCAACCCCCCCCCAAATTAGTTTGCTTTAACTTATTTTTATACTCGGGAAAATTTCTATTTCTTTCCTTCTCTTTCTATTTGCTAATTGATTCTGCTAAAAGCATGTTTTAATTAATAAACCAGTATTCACTGAATGCCTACTATATTCCAAGATTAACAAAAAGTTAATGTCAACACATTTATTCTCATAGACAATATGCACTAACTATGTTTACTACTACTTATTGTGTACTTTATACTGTTAACTATTATGATCAGATAATTTAAAGCTCTACAATCTATGAATAAAGACATTGGTGTAATCCCAATTTTATCAATGAGATAACCAAGATTTATGAATGTTGTCAAATATAAACCAATTCACAAAGTCAGACAGTGCAGAGTAGACTTTGAGGTAGACTGCCTTATTTTAAAGGGAAGGCTTTTGTTGCCTGCCTTGTAACATTGTTCTAATATATTGATTACATTTCATCTCTCTGCAGCCCCTCCCTTTATATCTACCTGTGTTTGTAGATTCCAAGAGAATATTAAACTTCAAAATCTTGTTGAGTTGATATTCTTCATCCAGCAATAAAAAATGTTATATATATAATTTCTATTCATTTCAATTATGCATTTCTTTTTTTATTAAGTTTGACAATCCTTAAGGTTCGTTAGTTCAAATTATAACCATTAACAAGTCAACTGATTAAACTTTGGGTAAAGAAACAAGAAGGAACAAAGACTAGCATTTAGGTAAAAGGGGTTAATTCCTTAAAGGTAGAGGAGATAAAAAAAAAGAATAACAACATGCTGATGCAGGATCTGAATAGTAGGGTCATTTTAGAGTTATATTTTAGTGACAATTTGGAATGATCAAATTGTGATTGTTGTTGGGAATATTTTGCAGATTTTTTTCTCATAAAGATAAAAATGATGAAATTGGACAAGGTACTGTTCTACAAAAGCTTGCAAGGTCCAAGCAGAGCAGCCAAAAATTAACAATAATAAGTCACAAAACATTAAGGTATCTCTTTAAAATATTGCTCATGTAACATCTGAAGTCCCCAAAACTTATATCTGATAGTTTACTACACAACATCTCTAAGTAACAATAAGATATGTCTTCCTAATCACTTCAAGTTTTCTCTGAACAACTAGATGAAGCAGTAAGCATGGTGTAAAGTAGGAAGATTGGGACTAGAGTAATAACACAGTAGGTAGGGCAGGGGTCTCAAACTCAATTTACCTAGGGGCCGCAGGAGGCAAAGTCGGGGTGAGGCAGGGATTTCGCTTACTGAATATTTGCAATAAAAGATCACATTAGTAAGAAAAAAATAGCAAAAAATCTCATTAAACATTTGCATACCCCGAATGGAACTGCTCGGGGTATGTGAATGTTTAATGCGATTTTTTTCTTACTAATGCAATTTTTATTGCAATTATTCAGTAAGCAAATAATCACGAATATTGCGATATTTGAAGGCCGCGGGCCACAAAATGTTATATGAAGGGCCACAAATGGGCCACGAGTTTGAGACCCCTGTGGTAGGGTGTTTGCCTTGCACATGACTGACCCAGGTTTAATCCTTGGCATCCCATATGATCCCACAAACCATTTTGAATTCTGATCACAGAGCCAGGAATAATTCCTGAGCCAGGTGTGGCCCCAAAACAAAACAAACAAACAAAAAAGTTGGAAAATAAAAGACATTCAATTTATGTCTTAAAAGAGAATATGCTATGTTGGAGTTTAGGAGCAAGTCTTTTTTAAATAGGAATCTATTGTCTGAAATTAAATTTTAGCAACAGTAAATGAAAATTTGGTTTTGGACACAAATCCCAGAGCCAGAGACATAGATTTAAATTAAATTTTATTTCTTAGTACTTTAGTGATCTTAAGTATATGCTTGAATTCCAAGTCTTACTTTAAACTATTTAAAAAATGAGCGTTATACTTGCATAGAAACAACACTAGAAACATTAAGTTTCAGCCTATAGCAATCATCTCCCTTAACAGGTGGTAGGAGTAAAAAGGAACTTGATAATACTGGTGGAGGAAAGTTGACATAGGTGATATTATTGCTGGAATATTATATTTAAAACTCAACCGTTAGTAATTTCATAAATCATGTTTTTATAATCAAATAAAAAATAAAATAAAATTGATAGCCATTTTAAATTTAAAAATATTCTTAGTGGCTAGTACAACTCAAAACCAATCTTACTTCTACTACTCAATCAAAATTATTTTTATGATTTATATTTTTCATAACACAGGCTAATATAATCATTTTATGAAGTTCCAAATGAAAATGGACAATAGAGAGATTTAAATTTATTTCAGATTGCCAAAATTATTTTGAAAATTTTTACATAAAACTGGGCATATTTTCTTGGGAGCACAGGCAGCCATGTGAGACTAGCAGTGGATTGGACCTCTGGAACAACATGTCAGAGAGGGAACAATTCCTTAACACACATCACATCAGTGAGTGCTCCCTAAGGGCAAGAACCCACTTCAGGGATATTCATGAGTTTCTGGAATTTAATGTCACCAATCAGAGCTAAACACACATATGCAACACTATACAAAGGACAAAAAGTAAAACTGACTTTTGGCAAGAAAAAATGAACTTACTGCTAGTTCCACATAAATTATGACACAACAACCCACAGCCTCTAGTTCCCCAAGCTATAAAACTTTTAGCTCTCACATTAAATGCTTATAAATTATGACTAATCTTGCTGTACCCATTAGCATTCTTGAGTATTAAATTGGTACTTTCAACAGAAAAAAATATTTTTCTGAACACCAATGTTTTCACACACACACACACACACACACACACACACACACACACACACACACACACACACACACACACACACACGATCTGGAGAAAAAATTTGTTGAGTTTCACTGTTACTAGAAAACCCAGCCAAACTACCTGAAGCTGCTGTTTAGTGATGTGTAAGAAAACAAAAGCTTACCTCTTTACTCTTCATTCCCCATTTCAAGGCAAATAACTATCATTTGAACTCATATTTTAACTTCATACAAAGAACATGGAAACTTGGCAGACTTCAATTTATTACAGATATTGCATCTGATAGATGGTCATCTTCAAATTGAGAAATAGGGCTTTTGGGAATGGAAAATTACTTGGTATTGATTCAGAAAATAAAACATTGTTACTTCTTTGAAGAGTACAAACACTAGTTCTTAGTTTTATGTTAAAATCTTTCCATAAATAAAATAAAATAAAATAAATAAAATATTTTGTTTCTTTATTTACATAATCCTACACTGTTTATGAGCATGAGCATATTTATGGTGGTTATTTTTAATATTTAGTAGGAAAAGAGTACAAGAACTAGTGCTAACCAATATTTTATCACATTCTTTTCATTGATATTGGAATAATTGAAATAAAATGTTTAGTAGTATGTGTAAAATAGAACAATTGAAAAATTGTGTACTTTCAAGACTAAAGTCAATAGAGACAAAATTTAGTCCTTCTGCATTAAGTGTGTTATCAAAGTTTTGAAAAAGTATGAGTTTATGAAAACCAAAATATGAAAAATTAAATAAAATAAAACAAAAATGAGTGAGAGAAAGCCAATG
The DNA here is from genome assembly GCF_024139225.1 of Suncus etruscus. Classification (NCBI taxonomy): domain Eukaryota; kingdom Metazoa; phylum Chordata; class Mammalia; order Eulipotyphla; family Soricidae; genus Suncus; species Suncus etruscus. Next base: position 84,847,480 of record NC_064853.1, on the reverse strand, counting down.
GGCTAAGAGTATGCTTTGCATGCAAAAGGCTCAAATCTAATTCACGGCACCACATGTTTTCCTAATACTGCCTGAGCCCTGAGTGAGGATTAATACCTGAGCATCACAAGATATGATTCTCACAAAACTGAAAAGACATACACCAAAATCAACAAATAAAAATATTCCCTTGCTGAAATAGTTATATAAACATCACTTGTTGTTTACTGAGCACAGATTTCTTATTCAGTTTCTTTATTTCGTTCCTTTTTATACTTAGACTATTTCTAAAACAATCAAATTTTCTCCTTATTTGTAAATAGGAGATAATTAAAGAGACAAGAGACTAAAAGCATACACCATGAAATGTCTGAGAATATTTGAGTCTATTGCTTCATCCTTCTACAATTTTTGACTGGGGCAAAGTGGTATTCTTGCCTTCCATAAAACCAAACTGGTTTTATCACTCCGCTGTCAATTTTCTCCAGAGGCATGCAGAAGTAAACCATGAGCACAGAGTTAGGAGTAATCCAGAAGTACTTTTAGGTGTAGCCCAACTATAAATAAACAAAAGATACAAAACAATTTCTGGCTCAAAAGAGTTAGCATGTATACTTGGGAAAGTTGTTTACACAATAGACACCATATTATTGCTACCTTTCTCAGATATCTTTCTCAAATATCTGACGCATATATTTATACATATGGTTATTTTGGTTGGGGTGTACTTAGCAAAGTTCAGGGTTGGCATCCAGCGTAGTTCAGGAACCACACCTTGATATCCCAGGAGACCTTAACCAATGCTAAACTGTGAACCATTGTTATGACCATAGCCATATACATGCATATGATAATTCAGGTTCTTGACTCATATATATGATATTGGCTCATTTTTGGAAGACAGAGTAAATCTAATCTTTAAATGTAGATAAGAAAAAGATTAATAAAATATTTTTTAATCTTATTACATAAATTGTAATTTCCTTTCAAATATTTTCTCTTGGCACCTGAGCCATTGTACAACAGGTACAACAGCTTGTCTTGCATGCAGCTGACCTGGGTTTGTTCCCTGTAGCATAGATGAAGTCTAAGGCAACTAAGAGTGACTCTTGAGCACAAAACCAGAAGTAACCCTGAACACAGCAGCAGAGCCAAACCCTAACAACAACAACAACAACAACAACAACAACAACAATAATAATAATAATAGTAAATTATTTTATTTTATTTTATTGAAACCATTGTTATTTACAAAGTGCTTTATAGTTGGGTTTCAGACATACAATGAATCAGGGCCAATCCTACCACCAATGTCGACCTCATCCAACAATGTTCCCTAAGTGCATCCCAAATACATCCCCCTGTCTCCCAGCCTGCCCATATAACAAGCCCATTTAATTTTAGATTGTTAAAGTTTGAGTTTCTTGATTCCATTATTGTTGCCTTTGGCAGGGATATTTAGTTCTGTCCTTTTTAACACTACATAATAATTTTCATTAAAATATAAAACTATAAAAAGTTGCTCTCTGTATATTTCTGTATTTCTGTTGCTGGTTCTGTCTCTATGATGATATATTTGGATAACATCCATTTTAAGAAAAGAAAAATTCAAGTCTCAGCCAAAGCTGAGAGAAAAGCTAGAATTCATGGTCTGTCAGATGAAGTCTAGAACAAAATCATCATCAAATAAATAATAATGATGATAACAGTTGCATTTGAGATATGAAATTGATATTTTTAGTAATTATTACTTTTAGTAAATCAACAACACAGAAACAAAGTGCATCATGAAGTGTACACACAAAAAATGAACATGCACAATGTAAGCATTTTTTAATAGATTTAAACTAGGTGCTAGATGAGACTACCAGAGAATTACTATATTATCTAGTGAGATAGCTTTGTTTTGCTCTGCAGTGAAAATAAAATTTTTCTTATTTTGTACTAACTAAAACTATATCATATTCATTACATTAATTAAATATTTAATATTTCAAATAGCAAATTATAATTTGATTACATTTTTAAAAAGTATACAAATAAAGAAAACAAACAGAAAGGAAGCTATAATAACTTTAAAGAGTTGCAGACATAGTAGATCAAACAGCCTTTATTAGCACAGAGGATTTTGTAAAAATAGACCTATTAGGGGCCGGAGAGTTAGCATGGAGGTAGGGCATTTGCCTTGCATGCAGAAGGACTGTGGTTCAAATCCTGGCATCCCATATGGTCCCCCGAGCCTACCAGGAGCTATTTATGAGTGTAGAGCCAGGTGTAACCCCTGAGTGCTCCCGGGTGTGACCCAAAAACAAAAACATAACAAACTAAAATAAAAAAAAAAAGAATTTGTGAGTAATGTATTTATTCCACATTTCACTCTACAGTTTCTGTAGTTTAATAAAGCTCATTTAAATGAATATCTGATGCAAAAATAAATAAAGATGAAAAGATTAAATGAACAAAAAGATAATATAAACATTAAATGGTGGAAATTAAATGAATAATTCTCTTAAATAAATAAATCAGCTTTACTAAAATTTCTAGTATTCAACACAGAGCGATATAATTTAAAATGTTGATTTTGAATTGCTCATGAAAAACATTTATCTATATAAGAAGTATATATATTTATTACCATAATAATCTAAATACACTTACTTAATCTGTTCCAAAAGAATGACCAGTTTTACACTGAGCTAAAATATCTAATATTTCTTTCATCAATTCATTAACACTGAAAAAATGTTTGATTTTTTTCTTTGATTTTTCTCTATGATTTTTTTCTTCTGAATATAAAACATATTTAGCTTAATTATTCTATTATTATTATTTATCTGGAATATTTCCAATTATCCTTTCTTGGCTATTTTTCAATTAGGTTAATTAAAGCATATTGAATTCAGTGAGACTGGATTATAGAATTTATAATAAGAGTATGTTTTATGCTTGTTTTGAGTAACCTACTATTATTCTAATTCTTAAACTTTTTTTTTTCTGGTTTTTTGGTTTTTGGTTTTTGGGTCACACTGGTGGCACTCAGGGGTTACTCCTGGCTCTGTGCATAGAATCTGCTCTCAGCAGGCACAGGGGACCATATGGGATGCCGGAATTCAAACCACCATCGGCTCTGAATCAGCTACATGCAAGGCAAATGCCCTACACCTTGTGTTATCTCTTTTTTTTTTTTTTTTTGGTTTTTGGGCCACACCCGTTTGACGCTCAGGGGTTACTCCTGGCTATGTGCTCAGAAATCGCCCCTGGCTTGGGGGGACCATATGGGACGCCGGGGGATCGAACCGCCGTCCTTCCTTGGCTAGCGCTTGCAAGGCAGACACCTTACCTCCAGCGCCACCTACCTGGCCCCTTGTGTTATCTCTTGGGCTCCTCTATTTCTCGATCTCTTAAGGGAGGAACTGTGAAATCCCATTTTCCCATATTTAATAGACAGGATTTAAGATATCTTAAGTTTTTGAGGAAATACACCCCTTAGAGAACGTAATTCTCATATCTTATAAAATAGGTTAAGTAAGCTTTACATATAATTATATATAGAGTTGTATCAGAATTGTGAATATTATAAAAATCTTGAAAATTAAAAAGGTCTTAATATAATTTGATTAAATTGTCAATGTTTTAAATATAAAATAGTAAATATTATCCTGAAAAATAGTATCCAGGTTCACCCATAATTATTGTCAAGGCTAAAACTATGGGCTCTAAATTCAATATTTTGTTTGCTTCTAGTCTTAAAATTAATTCTTACAAAGCTATAATTATTAACCTTACAAGTTGGAAGTTATGTATTCTTTGAAAATGCTCCAAATTAACTTCTAGGAAACTTCCTCTGTGCCTGGCCTACAATTGGCTCACTATCCAATTTCAAACAGATTTTATAGAGTTCCAAGTACAGAAATATCAATATATGTTAAAGGTTTTATTTAACTTTTAAATTATATTTACTCTTTAGATGTTAAAATTTCAACATAGAAAATATTTTTGTTTTGGTTGCTCTTGTTGTTGCTTTGGTGTTACAATTGGCAGTGCTCAGGGTTTAGTTTCATAAAAATAACACACTATATAATATTTTGAACTTATTTTTATCTATTTAGTTTTGAACAGACTTAAAATTTTGTTTGACATTTATCCCTTTTTGAACAAGCTATATTTCTAAAAATAACTTAGTAAATATTTATTGAGTTGTCTAAAAAATAGTTTTAAAATTTTTTTTTCTTTGACTGTATATCCTATAATGCCCAGGGATTACTCCTGGCTCCACTTGGGAATTACTGTTAGCAATGTTTAGTGAATCATATAAATACTAAGGATTGAATCCAGGTTGGCCATGTTTTAGTAAAGCACCCTATCGATTGTACTATCTCTCCCTCTCCTAACATCATTCAACAAAATAATTTGTTAGAGTAATTCTCAAGTCACTTTTTCAATATCAAGTTTATAATAAAGCATATTGGTCAGTTTTTTATCATTTTCTTACTTCAGTTAAAGTAAATCTTGGTAACTTACAGGATGAGTTATTTCACTTTACTTACCCTTTTACAAATATACCTTGACTATTCTCTTATTTTGAGGATGTAAAGCAGAGGCATAACACACCAACAATGCAGAAGAATCATTCCTGGCAGTGCTTCGGGGACCAAATGCCAGCATGAAATAGGGAAAATGTCATGCAATATATACAAGTACCTCTCTCTGGACACTTTATTTTTGGGCCCCAATTATTTTTAATCCTTGATTTTCCAACACATTAAGAAGAAACATTTGGGGGATTTCATTTAAATTATTTTAAATACATAGATTCTAAGAAATTTGATAATCTTTTATAGTTTCATTAATTCTCTTTATGTAATTTTGTTAGATACAGCCAATTTTGCAATAACATGATCTTGATCTTCTATCAAAACGTGGTAATATTGCTCTGTTCTTAGTGCACAGTTATTAGGTGTTTAGTAAATGCAAGGAAATTAGGATGTAACTCAAATTAATAAGGCTCTAACAATTTGGGTAATTCCAGTTTGTTTTTAACAACTGAGTCTGCTGTTGGGTAGAAGTGGATAAATTCAGAGCATTTCACGCTGTAATATGTCACAGTAACAGATTATTGTTTTATTTTAAATATACTTGAGATAAAATATTCAAGAAATGCACTCTAATATTTCTACATTCTTTTAAAATCAGTAACATTTCCATTCAAAGAGTAGATTTCTTACTATAACAAGAAAATATATATTCTTGTCATCAAGCACAAGAAGTTGAGAGAATTCTATACATATAAAACTTGTTAAAAAATTCTTATTTCCCTATAGTCTGCCCACATAGTATACTACTTTTCTACAATTGCCTTTCTTTATTCAATCTACCTTAAAAGCTCATAGGATGCATCATTCCTTTTGAAGCTTTCTGTATCATGTAAAATTTATATTCAGTAAATCTATGTTTCTTTCTCCTATTTATCTTCCTGATGTAAATTTTATTCTCAGTCACTACTGAAGTTATGGGAACAAAAAGTATTCGAGTAAAATTTTGCCCCTCTGAGAAATATTGGCAGAAATAAAAAATAATAAGTGACCCTTAGAGTCATCTTAAGAATCACAAACCTTTCTTAAAACTGTGTTTATTCAGCCTACATGGTTTTACTGTAGAACTGCAAATGTAGTCAAGGTTCATATGACTGGTACTCCTCTTTTCACACATATACAAATGTGTGTGTATATATACATATATATACAGTATTTATCAGTATTTTTGTTTTTTTATTATTTACCTAAAAGGATTTTTAAAAAAAAAACTTGATTTTCTCTGAGATACTTTTTCTTTGGAGTCCATGTATAAACTCCCCCCACCTTAGTCTCCAGGGATGCTTCAATAGAATTAAAATGATTTATTATTTTAACTATTAAAAAGTATGTATTATTGTCTGACAGTGACTAGTTCTGAAATGAGTAAATATTTTAATTCAAGTCAATTAACCTCAAGGGAGGGGCATATTTCTAAAGTTTTTAATGAAGTTTTGTTCTTTTCTTTAAGAACCCAAAGCAGAGGTAATAGAAAATTTGATCCTTTTCTTCTACTGTGGATCAACAGAAAAATATTAGCACTCTTTAAAATACATAAAACAATCACCATATAATATGTATTAATAGAGTTAATTTCACTTTGAGTAGCTTAATTAGAGTGATAAAAGTTACATTTTAGAACATTTATATTATACAAAGAAACTTTAGATACTGCAATGAAAAAATAGTATATGATTGTATGATTGTCTCAAGATAAGCAATACAACTTATGTTTGCAAGTTTTGCCAATAACTTCCCAAAGAGTCTAAGGAAATGTATATTGCCTTTCAAATCTTAAAATATTTTTGGTACTTTTTTGTCCTTAGAAGCATCAACCTTTCAATATTTATTTTGATGCAGAGAAAAGTTCCATTAGCCTTTATTATCAATCAAGAATATTCTTTTTATTCTGCCCTCAATTCTCCTAAACAGTAAACTTTAAAGAGAAAATAAAAATTATTTTGAAATAGCAAGTTCCTGGATTTATTTTTAATGGATATTTTAAAGAAAGGCAGATCAAGACAACCTAGAAATATTAAAAAATATTTACAACTTTAGTTTCTTTTTTTCAATATATTTTTCTTTATTTAAATATCTTGATTACAAATATGATTGTGATTAGGTTTCAGTCATGTAAAGAACACCACCCTTCACCAGTGCAACATTCCTACTACCAATGTCCCAAATCTCCCTCCATCCCACCCACCCCCACCTGTACTCTAGACAGGCTTTCCAGTACCCTCATTCATTCACATGATTATGGTAGTACTCGGTGTAATTATTTCTATAACTGCACTCACCACTCTTTGTGGTGAGCTTCATGAAGTGAGTTGAAAATTCCAGCCCTCCACTTTGTCTGTAAGGATTGTTGCAAAAATGACTTTATTTTTCTTAAAATCCATAGATGACTGAGACTATTCTGCGTCTCTCTCTCTCTCTCTCTCTCTCTCTCTCTCTCTCTCTCTCTCTCTCTCTCTCTCTCTCTCTCTCTCTCTCTCTCTCTCTCCCCCTCTCACCTATTTCATTCAGCATGATAGACTCCATGTACATCCATGTATAGGACAATTTCATGACTTCATTTTGTATTGTATTCTTATGTTCCTAGGGTATATTCCTAGGAGTGGAATAGCTGGGTCAAATGGGAGCTCAATTTCCAGTTTTTGGAGGAATCTCCATATCGCTTTCCATAGAGGTTGGACTAGAGGGCATTCCCACCAGCAGTGGATAAGAGTTCCTTAGGACTAGAGTCCTCCGCACCCACCAGCCTGCGCGCCTGTCCCCAGAGTGAGTGCAGTGCCCTGAGGCTGCTCCAACTGGGCGCGCAGAGACCCCTGCATCCACCACCTCGCGCACCGGTACCCAGGGTGAGTGCATTCCCCTGGGACCACTCCACATTGGTGCACAGAGACCCCCTTGCTCGTGGCCTCACTCTCCTGTCCCCAGAGATCACCCCACCTGACCCGAGCTTAGACAGGTGAGTGCAGTATCCTGGCATGTAGCTGGTCAGAGACTCCTGCACCAGACCCACTCTGTGCTTCTGAGACAGGCTAGGACCAATAGACTGGGTGAGCTTGGGCCTGCCATCTGGACCTTTGGGTAACCTAGAGCAGCCTATACCCCTGAACACCGGATTGGACCTGAGATTCACCAGGGTCGGTTTGGCTGTGGCAATTTCTTCTGCTCCATTGACTCCCAATTAGGGGAGGGAGGACAGAGCTAGGCTCAACAGTGCCCGCAACCATTGTGGCCAGGAGCAGAACTGCACCAGCTGACAGGAATAAGAAGAAGGAAATTGACCAGACCCACAGAAGGCTGACTTCCAGGTAGCAGAGGGGGTGTGAAGGAGTTAGGCTCAACAGCGCCCTCCACCATTGTGGTCAGGAAAGGACCTGCAGTAGCTGAAAAAAAGAAAGGGAAAAGCAATGGATCAGGCCACATAAAGAGCACAGGAGAAGCCAAACCTCAGCAAGCTCACCCAACAGCCCCCTCTAGAACCATCCTCAGGGAGGGTACCCATCCCCACACCACAGTGGACCAAAGCAGGCTGAATTTAGAAGGCACAGCACTCCAAATCACACCAATAAATGCAAAGAAATACGGGTAAATCAAGGAGAACCCTAACGTCTGGAGATACGGAGACAAACCCTAGCAAGTATCCAAGTCCACCAAAACTCACAGATCCATGGGAAGGAGACCTAAAAGCAGCCATGAGGAAGGAAATGCAAGAATTGATAAATAAAAGAAACACTAGCTACCGAGTATAAGAAATCTATGGATGAACAAATCAGCCAAATTAAAGAAGAAATGTTAAAGAACATGAGAGATTCCATACAAAAAGAATTGAAGGACTTAAAAGACAAAGTAACAAGCCTTATTAGCAGAAACACAGAGTTGGAGAAGCACATTGAAGAACTCAAAGGAAAACTGCAAACAAAAAATGAACAAGAAACTAACAAAGTAATAAAAGGCAAAGCACTGGAAGGAAAAGTCCAGTATCTAATGAACAAGGACAAAAGAAACAATCTAAGAATTTTGGGTATACCGGAAGGGGAGGAAGTAGGGAAAGGGAAAGAGGAAGTGCTCAGGGAAATAATAGCAGAGAACTTCCCCTCCCTCTGGAAAGAAACCTCAATGCCAATCCAGGAAGTGAAGAGAGTCCCTAATAAAATAGACCCTAATAAACCAACACCAAGACATATAGTAATCCAAATGGCAAAAAAAAAAAAAAAAACAAAGAGAAAGATAAACTCCTTAAAGCAATAAGGAAGAAAAAAAACCCTCAAGTACAAAGGAAGGGACATAAGAATCAAACCAGATCTCCCATTTGAAATAATTCAAGCAAGAAGACAGTGGAATGATATATTTAAACAACTGAATGAAAGAAATTTCCAACCCAGGGTCCAATACCCAGCAAAACTATCATTCATATGGGAGGGCAGACTAAAAGCATTCTCAAAAAAAAAAAAACTAACTTGAATTATTTGTTCAAACAAAGCCGATCCTAAATGACCTACTCAGAGATGGATTAAAAAATTCAAACCCCCAATTGTAAAAAGAACCACCCTACACACACAACTGCACAACAGTCATCTTTGTCAATAATCTCCCTAAATGTCAACGGACTAAACTCTCCAATTAAAAGACACATAGTAGAGAACTGGATTAGGAAAAATAAACCGGACTTCTGCTGTCTGCAAGAGACACACCTGCCACTACAGGATAAGCATAGGCTTAGAATAAAAGGATGGAAAGTAATTATTTAGGCCAATGGAAAACAAAAAAGAGCAGAGACAGCCATTCTTATATCAGACCAAATTGCATTTAACCTCAAGAAAGTGATCAGAGACAAAGAGGGTCACAACTTACTGATCAGGGGAACATTAGATCAAGAAGTACTAACCCTGGTCAATATCTATGCACCTAATGTAGAGCCAGCAAAATATGTGAGGCATCTGCTCACAAACCTGGAGAAACACATGAAGGGAAGTGTGATAATAGTAGGAGACCTCAATACTCCACTATCACCACTGGACAGATACACCAAACAGAAAAATAGCAAAGAAATAAGAGCTCTAAGTGAAAAATTAGAAGATCTAGGGCTAATAGACTTATATAGGACCCTCCATCCCCAGAAATCAGAATACACATTCTTCTCAAGCCCACATGGAACATTCTTTAGAATAGACCATATCTTAGGATACAAAGACATCCTATATAAGACCACAAATGTAAGGATCATTAGAAGTACCCTATCAGACCACTATGCAACAGAGGTCAAAATTAACTTCAAGAAGAAGCAATGGTGAAAAACTAATACCTGGAGATTAACCAACATGCTGCTCAACAACAGCTGGATCAAAGAACAACTCAAGAAAGAAATAAAATGATTCTTTGAGACAAATAATAATGAAGAGGCAGCATGTCAAAATTTCTGGGACACAGCAAATGCAGTAATTAGGGGGAAACTCATAGCAATACAGGCCTATGTGAAGAAACAGGAAAATGACAAAATCAAAAGTTTAAAGGATCACCTCAAGGAATTGGAACAACAGCAACAGAGAAATCCAACCACAATCAGAAGGCAAGAAATAATAAAAACCAGAGCAGAAATAAACAACATAGAAACTAAGAAAACAATACAAAAAATCAATGAGACCAGGAGTTGGTTTTTCGAAAAAATAAACAAGGTAGACCAAATCCAGCACTTCATCAAAAAGATCATACATTATGACCAAGTGGGATTTATACCAGGAATGCAAGGTTGGTTCAACATAAGCAAATCAATCAACATTATACATCACATCAACAACAAGAAAGACAAAAACCACATGATCATATCAATCGATGCAGAGAAGGCGTTTGACAAAATCTAACACCATTTCATGTTAAAGACACTCAGCAAAATAGGATTAGAAAGAACCTTTCTCAAGATAGTTTCAGCTATCTATGAAAAGCGTACAGCCAACATTATACTTAATGGCGAGAAACTAGAAGAATTCCCACTAAGGTCAGGAACTAGGCAAGGCTGACCACTTTCTCCACTCTTATTCAATATAACCCTGGAGTCCTAGCAATAGCAATCCAACAAGAGAAGGGAATCAAAGGAATCCAAATAGGGAAAGAGGAACTCAAACTATCTCTATTTGCAGACAATATGATGATATACATTGAAAATCCTAAAAAGTCCACAGTAAAACTCCTAGAAATAATTAACCAATACAGCAAAGTGGCTGGATACAAAGTCAATATACAAAAGACATTAGCGTTTCTATATACAAAAAACGAAGTCGAGGAGAGAGAGAGATCAAAAATACAATTCCATTTAAAAATTATCAAAAAATATCAGGTACCTAGGAATCAACCTTACAAGGGAAGTGAAAGACCTATACCAGAGAAACTTCAAAACACTTCAGAAAGATATTGAAGAGGATCTAAAGAAATGGAAGAACATCCCATGATCATGGGTAGGTAGAATTAACATAGTCAAAATGACTCTCCTACCCAAACTAGTATATAGATTTAATGCAATCCCTATCCAAATTCAGACATCATTCTTTAAAGCAGTGGTCCTCAAACTATGGCCCATGTCTATATATTGTATTTGTATCTGTTTTGTTTCTTCATGGCAAAATAAGATATATGTATATCTATATCTATCTATTTATCTATCTATCTATCTATCTATCTATCTATCTATCTATCTATATGCAGTGTGCATGAGAATTCGTTCATAAGTTTTGTTTTTACTATAGTCAGACCCTTCAATGGTCTGAGGGACAGTGAACTGGCCCCTGTTTAAAAAGTTTGAGGACCCCTGCTTTAAAGAATTATAAAAATCAACCACAAAATACATCTGGAACCACAAAAGACCCAGGATAGCCAAACACATACTGAAAAACAAGAAGCTGGGTGGCATCTCCTTACCTAACTTGAAACTATACTATAAAACCATAGTAATCAAAACAGCATGGTACTGGAAGAGAGACAGGACCTCAGACCAGTGGGTCAGAACAGAAATCCCAGACATAAACCCCCTGATATACAGCCAACTAATATTTGATAAAAAGAGGCAAGAACTTGAAATGGAACAAAGAAAGCCTATTCAACAAATGGTGTTTGTACAACTGGAAAACCACATGTACAAAAGTGAAAATTGACACATACCTAACTCCTTATACAAAAGTCAACTCAAAATGGATCAAAGACCTTGAAATCAGACCCGAATCTATAAAGTTTACCAAGAATAAAATAGACAGAACACTCAAAGACCTATATATTAAAAAGGTCTTCAAGGATGGAGCACCAATAGCAAGAACTTTAGCATCAAACATAAACAAATGGAACTACATAAAACTAAAAAGCTTCTGCATGGCGAAAGAAAACTTACTTATCGCAAGAATACAGTTAAAAGAATGGGAAAAAAATCTTTTCACTAGACATATCAGATAAAGGGCTCATATCTAGAACATACAAAGCACTCAGAAAGCTGAGCCCCCCAAAACCAAATAAAGCCATAAAAATGGGGAGATGAAATGAATAGACACTTCCCTGAGGAAGACAGAAGGATGGCCAACAAACACATAAAAACATGCTCACCTTCACTCATCATCAGGGAGATCCAAATCAAGACAACAATGAGATATCACCTTGCACCAGTGAGGATGGCTCACATCAAAAATAATGAGAACAATCTCTGTTGGCAGGGATGCGGTATGAAAGGCACTCTCATCCTGTGCTGGTGGGAATGCCCCCTAGTCCAACACCTATGGAGAAAAGTCTGGAGAGTGCTCAAAGAACTCAGAATTGAGCTGCCATTTGACCCAGCAATTGCTCTCCTAGGCATATACCCCCAAGTTGGAAGGACATTCATTCCAAAGTACGTGTGCACTCCACTATTTATCACAGCACTCAGTATAATAGCCAAGTCTTGGAACCAACCTCGATGTCCAAAAACAGATGAATGGATCATTAAGATGTGGTATCTATACACAATGGAATACTACATGGCAGTCAGAAATGATACAATCACAAACTTTGCAGCAACATGGATGGACCTAGAACATGTTATGTTAAACGAAGTAAGTCAGAAGACAAAAGATAAACACAGAATGGTAGCACTATTCTGAAGCACCTAGAACATACATCTTATACACAACTAATACTCAACAATCAAATAACAGGGGTTAACAGGGTAGAAACTCCAAACATGGTAATACTCAATGTATACTCGGGAGCAGTGCCCAAAATACATGAAAAAGGAACAACACAAACTCTTGACTACACATTATACCACAAAGAAACCAGCAACACCAGAAACACCAGCATAGAGAGAACAGGTATGTAATCAGCCTTCTACAACAAAGGCCCATAATAATCCCTTAGAGATTGTATAAAGGATCACAGGTAAAGCCATGGGAAATCACTGACTCCAATAAAAACATCCCATAGCACTATGTTTTAATGCCTTCATCTTACTATATTTAAAATAACCTCTCAGCTTTTCTGTCCACAGGCATTCTTGGATACATAGGGTGAACAAACTAAGATGGCAGCCCGGGGCTCAGTCACACGAGATACCATACCCAGCTTGCACTACAAGATGGTCCCAAGAAAACTCTTTAACATACACTTAATCTCCAGATTATATCTTCTTTTAGGAATTGAAGCACGTGACCAGTCAGACCACCAAAGCAGCAACTGTAACCTACAGACTTAAACTACAGGCCCTACTCATCGAACACATTCAAGCAAACTAGCATTCCCTTGCTATTTTCTCCTCTCTTCTCACTACTTTCTTTTTTACTTTTCTTTTTTTTCTCTTCTCCCTTTCTTTCTAATATATTTTCTCTTTTCTTCCTTCCTACCCCTTCCATATACTTCCCCCTTTGGAAATCCAACTATCCCTTCACCCCTCAATCCCATCCAGACCTCCCACCATATTAAAACTCTTCACCCTCAGTCCTTAATTCAGTAGGCATCAAGACTGACCTCCTACCCCAACGAATCAGTACCCACACCCAAGCAAAGGGACACCCAGTCAAACCCACACCTCGTCCCCTGCAAGAAAAGGCAGCCAACTCCCCTGCAAACTCATGCTGCATGGCCTCCCTACCAACTTCCCCTAACGTGGACTGTTACTTGAAAACTGGACTTAGCTCCAAAAGTATCCCCAATCTAAGTACTCTTCCAAGACCTCCCTGCCACAAATCTTTTGCCAATCTCAAGAAGGTCCGGGGGTGTGATGGAAAGGTGCCTGGGAACCCACACACCACAAGAAAAACCCACAAGAAAACCACAAGAAAAACCACAAGAAAACCTGTACTTCCAACATAAGTATAAGACCTTTATTACACCACCACTTTACCTGCTTTTCCCCAAAAATAAGGTAGTCTTTTGCATCACTTTGTTCCTTTAAATACTTTGTTAATTCATTTTTAAAAAAAAATGTTTGTTCTACATATACATATGTGAGCACATATATTTTTATTCCTATTTTTATCTTTTTTGGGTGTCTGGCCTGTTTCTGTTTTCTTCTCTGTCCAACCCCAAATGCACCAACAATATAATGTAGCACCATTTCTCCCTGCAAAGGCACATTAAAAAAGGGGAAATCTTACAAATATAAAAGAGCTCTTATCTACTAGGGATAGGAACTCATACTTGTTTACAATACAGGGATATCTCCTACCTTGAAAATATGTCACGCGAACCCAACTTAGACCTCAGGTGATTATACACCATCCGTCCAGCCTTGAACCCTGGATTCCAGGCATAGAAATGGCACAGTTCTTCACAACAGCTACAGGAAATAAATCCCATCCAGGACAGCCTTAATACTGCAGGGCCACCAACAAATGCCAGCTCTAATATGATATCCTGACAACGAGGAAATGGGAACAACTTGACCTAAGAGCAGGTTCTCCTACCTTACCAGCTAACAATAAGACAAAATCAGAAGACTTGTCACCTGGTAGTTCCAAAAGCCATGATCGCGATTTACAGATGACTGGCTGCTAGAACCATGACCAGACTGTATATATTTTGGGACCAATAAAAAAGCCCTAGTCTAGGGTTTGAACTATGACCTGCACAACAACCGTGATCCCCAGTTCCAAAGGTCTGGCAGAGACAATTACAATGGAATGGGTCTTCTGGAAGCACAATGACATACGCTATACTATTTGCATCCTAGGATCAGTGCAAATACCAAGACCACCAACCACAGAAGATGGATTATAATGACACTGAGGGAACAGAACTTATAGAACCACAAAGAAAGACTTCATCATAAGTCCCACTCCTGGACCTGTGCAGATACTGAGATCTCTAGATACAGAGGTCTGATTTTATCACCCAGGACGGAGCAGAAGTCTTCTAAACACCACAAAAGCACCACCGGGAGAGTAAATGAACCTGAACAGAGTCTAGAGTTAATCCCATGACAATATACTCCACGGGTGGAGAAACCCCATATCTCTTAGGCCAAGTGAATTCCTTTTCGAATGACCCTAATATATACTGGGCCAGTTCTGGAGGGAAAAAAAAAAGCAAAAAGCACAAAACATTTTTTATTTTTTATATATTATTTTTTAATCTTTATTTATTATTATTATGTTTTTATTTTTATTTACCTATCTACTTTTTGTCGATTTCTTTGTTTTGGTGTGGTTATTAAAGTTGTTCTCCCCATTTATACTTATTTTCTTTCTCTTTTTTTCTTTCTTTATGTTCTCTGCCAATTTTCCTATCTCAAGACCATAGTTTTTTTTGGTGGTGCTTATCGTTATTGTTGGAGGCCTCACTGGATATTTGACTCTTCTTTTTGTACTGGTGGAGTGTTTCCCCTTCTTTTTCTCCTTCGTCTCTCAAACCGATGATGAGAGCCTCTAGAAGGATTCCGCCCATTTTCGGTGCATTAGACTTTTACCCCAGTTTATTACTTTTCTCTTCTTCAAACAAAACCACATAACTTGAACTAGCTAGTCCTGCCTCCCAGTTAAAGGGGGAAATAAGGGAGGCACCAAGACCAAACAGGTGCAAGACTACTAAGTAGTAAGCTTGGTACAGAGGGGACCACATATTCTAGCAGCCCCGGGGCAGTGGGAGGAGGATATGGGAGGTAGGACGAAAATGAAGGTGTAGGGAGGACAAATCGGTGATGGGAATCCCCCCTGATTTTATGTAAATATGTACCTAAAATATTATTATCAACAATATGTTAGCCACTATGGTCAAAATAAAAATTATATTAAAAAAAGTAGTTCCTTTCTCTCCACATCCCCGCCTGCACTGATTGTTCTCATTCTTTGTGATGTGTGCCAATCTCTGTGGTGTGAGATGGTATCTCAAAAATAGAAATGGCCAAAAGGCACATGAAAAAATGCTCCTCATCACTGATCATCAGGGAGATGCAAATCAAAACAATTTAGTTTCTATAGAAAAAATGAATGGGAAATTATATATAAATGGTAAAACATTTTACTGACAACTTTTGTGAGTGCTAAAGACATTTTTGAGCTCTTACTCTTGGTTTTGAAAATTCAGCATTTATATGTGCATTTCATAAATCTCAATAAGTCCAAAAACTTTCTCTCTGAACTCAAACTATAACCTCTCTTAACATCTTTGTGTCTTTATAGGTCTTTGTATTTAGATACTTCAAGTAAAAGTAAAACAGTATAGGAAGTTAAAACCCTTTTCTCTCTGGAGTGGAACAATAGAGCAGTTGGGTAGGGCTCTTGCCTTCTCTATGATGGACCTAAACTTGATGCCAGTACTCCACATAGTACAGCAACCTAAGCCTATCAGGACTGATCTCCAAGCTCAGTACTGGGAGTAAGCTTTGAGCCTCGCCTAGTGAAATAAAACAAAATAAAACAAACAAAAAAAAACACCAAAAACAATAAAAAATTATTATTTATCCTAAATAGAAAAATAAAAAAAAGAAATGAACAATCCTAGTGATATTCCTTATAAAAACTTAGGAAATACAAAAATTATTTAATTAAAGTATTTTGGGGGTAGCCACACCCCATGGTGCTCAGGATTTAATCTTGGTGTACACAAATCTCAGGTCTGCTTCATGCAAAGCAAGAGCCATGCTTGGTGTACTAATCTCTCCAGACCTCTGAAAACACTTTGTTAGAAAGCTTTTCAAAATGAACTGTTACCAGGAGAGAGAGAGAGAGAGAGAGAGAGAGAGAGAGAGAGAGAGAGAGAGAGAGAGAGAGAAAGAGAGAGAAGAGAGAGAGAAAGAAGAGAGAGAGAGAATAAAGGATAAGGCACTTGCACTGTATGTGCAGTGCCCAATTCGATATCTGGTACTATATATGACTTCCCCAGCATGCCAGGTATGTTGTCTGAATATGGGACCAGTCTTATGGTATTAACCCATGAAACTCTATCCTGAAAATTAATTAGAATGGTATGGTTATAAAAGTGAAGTTATGGAGGCCAGAGTGATAGCACAGAAGTAGGATGTTTGCCTTGCATGCTGCAGACCTGGAACAAAGCAGTTTGGATCCTTGGAATCCCATATGCTCCCCTGTGACTGCCAGGAGCGATTTTTTAGCACAGAGCCAGAAGTAACCCCTGAGTATCACCAAATGAGGCCCCCAAAATAAGTAAAGTTATGGGATATTATGCTTTATAAATGTTGATATTAATTAATGCAAAGAGAATTCACACAATGGATTAAAAACTGCTTAGGAGGGATCATAGTTCTCTTTTTAATTAAAGCTCTGTGATCTGGATTTTATTAGCTAACTGCATGAATCTGTCATTGGTATAAAGTCTTACTTATAAATAACAGAATGCTTGTAAGACTTGAACACCAACTTGAATGTACTAAT
The DNA here is from genome assembly GCF_024139225.1 of Suncus etruscus. Lineage (NCBI taxonomy): Eukaryota > Metazoa > Chordata > Mammalia > Eulipotyphla > Soricidae > Suncus > Suncus etruscus. Next base: position 84,830,079 of record NC_064853.1, on the reverse strand, counting down.
AAAAATAAACATGAATTAGATCTTTCCTTCATTTAAATTATCAGACACATAAAAGTTGATGTATCAGTTTTCTATTTGTGAAAACTAATGCAGCAAAAATATGAGAATTGTTAGTTTTGACACCTGCAATACTTTCTGTTATTTTAACGGTGGTTGGTTAATATGTAACAAGTTCCACTTTGAAGTATGATTGAGTAGCCTTGTTTATATTTATAGAACATGCAGGGACTTTCAGTACATATACACAGCAAAATTACTTGTGTAGTAACTATATGTTTAATCCAGTCACCAAACTACAATTTACATTTCTCTTTTAAGCGATATTTTTCTTTGAGAAATATTTGAAACAAGAGACAAATTTTAAATTATTAATGTAGCACATAAAAGACATAGGAACAAAGACCTCTTTCAGCTCCGTATATTTCTTACATGAGTAGTCAGCAGAATTGCCACACTCAACTGTCATTTGCTCAGCTTTCTTAAGAAGAGTGTTGATGTTTAAACTCTTTTATGGATGCCAAGAATCACTGTTTAAATATTCAGCTGTAAAACTATTGCCAAAAATGACAAGGGTGTTAGTTCCCTTCTCTTAAGAGTGTATTTGATGTACAAAATTAACTTGAATTAAATGTAAAGCAGGTTCTTTTGCTTCCGCTTCATTATGTGAGTTATTTCAGATCAAACTTGTGTAATTCTTTGCACTTATCAGTTTGCCATCCAAAAAATTCTTGCATTTTACAGCTCATGTTATTCATGGTAGAATTTCTTTGAACATTTGTTAAAAAGAAGAAAAATTAATTTAATGTTTTATTAAAATGTAAAGAGCTGAATTCTTGACACTTTTAGAAAGAATTCAAGTTTTAAAGAGAGAATATTTCCTTAATATCAACTATAGTAGAAGTTAAACAGATAAATGTGATTGCCTAAACAGACACTGGTTAATTGTAATAATCATAATTTAATTTAGTACTTAACTGTATTCCCATAAAGTTACAGGGCATCTATAAAAATGCTATTTATTAATATTAATATACCACTTGCTATATGTATATTCAAAAGACTTAATATATACCATAATTATAGTTATTGCTATAAGACATTTTCTGTTTCATACATAAGATAGGCTTGTTTTTTTCTTTGATTTATTTGTTTTACTTTCCACTTAAACTGAGAGCCTTTTAACTTATTAATTAGCTTTCAAAATAACTGGTAGTACTTTAAATTTGGTTATTAGACCCCAATTTCAGTTTGCAAAGCCCTATACAAATAATCTCACATAATTTCTTTAACATTGGGCAAGTTACTTGAGCTTTCTATTTTTTGTTTGTTACTATAAAATAAAGATAACAAGCAAACATACTCTCAGAGCTGTTGTAAACTAAGTGCACAAAATACACTGAATAATAGTCAACATAGTTAGCCTCCGTTGATTATCATTCTTAGAGCAAGCTGTAACTATTTTCTCCACAAATTCTTCTTTATTCCATAGTGACTTTGAATTTACAATTATGAATAGTTGTTCTAATCATGAACTAATTTTCCATATTTGTGCCTTTTATCAAAGACACAATAACAAACCTGAATCCAACTTATTGTATTGGTGTTTGTATTCTACAATTCTCAAAGCACAACTGATTGAGAAGAGCAAGTAATTTGCCCAAAGTCACATTGCCAGTACACATCATGACTGATGTACCTGTATGGGTTGTCTATCCTGAAAGAATAATAACTTCAATTCTAATCCACTTTGTTCTTCCAAACAAACCCACATTTTCTCAATCTGGAAGTTTTACTTGATCTAAAACAACTACTCCTATTTCTACTTTTCTTTCACAGTTTCACATAATACCACATGTTCAATTTCCTATAGCACTAGGGAGAAGGGTGGTGATTAGTAATTTGAAATCTGTCTCCTTGTGGAATCTCTGAGCTTGTTCTTTCTGTTCAATTTTATAAAAGAATTTAAATGGAATGCAGTCTGTCAACACCCCACAAATATTTATCTACATGGGATTTAAAACTGTTTTATTTGCTTTCCATCATATTTGTATAGAAAATGCTCCATTAATATGAACCTCTTTCAGGTTTTAATTTTCAGATCCTTAACAACTTATCATAGAATAAATTAGCTACTTTTACAGAATATTGTATTTGGATGAGACTTTAAAGATGATCTAGTCTAATTTGTGTATTATCTGGAATGACATAGAAGCCATTCTAAACTTTGCATCTTTCCAATTCAATATAGATGAGGACAAAGTAAGCCAGACTTTTTAATATAATACCCTTATTTAGTGAATAAAAACAGACCTAAACAGGGAGGCCTACCAGGTAGCTTGAATGGAAGATAAGTTGCTAAAGTAAAGATGCAAGCATGCAAAGTAAAGCAAACCAAGCCAACCAAACCCATTTTTTCCCCTCAATTTCTTATAGTAGTAGTCCTATGAAAAGCCTACATTATCAGGGAACAAAGAATTTTAAGTTTTTGGTATGTCTTTGTCTAATCACTTATTTTTTAATAAGTTGCTTTATTTAAAGACCATGTATTAAACAGTTGTTCATAATATATTTGTTTCAAAGTCAATATTACCACTAATGTAAACTTTCCTCTACTATTGTCCCTGGATTCCCAACCATTCCTGAACCTACCCTCTTGGCAGGCATGAAATAATATAATTTTACATTGCCTATTTACAGGTAAGTGGTAATAAAAGTATTTTTAACTATAGCAATAGGAAAATCTGTCAAAATAAATGAATGTATCTCACAATGAAGTAACTAAATCGTTGTCAGAAGGTCTGCTAAGCCATTTGTTGCTAGTTGATTTTCTGTTGTTTCTGAATATTTTACTTTGTTATATAGAAAGTTCACCTTCATATCTAAAGATGATCAAAGTACAACTCTCAACTAGAAATAAGTTGTATGAAAGACATGTCCTTTGTCTAAAAATAAAAAAAAACTATATTCATTTTTTATTGATAGGCTTAATCATATAATAAAACTTAACTTCAAGTGAGGCAACAGAACATATTTTAATAAATTACTATTTAAGTTATATATTTAACAATCTTGGTACAAGGGTACTGGATAGTGATGAAACCTAGAAATTTTACAATGCTACAGAGAAAAAAAGACAGTTTCTGTTTATTTCAGTGTTTTTAAACACTATGTTGAATAAGGACGTAACATAATTAAGAGTTTACTAGTTCAATATATCTATGTTCTTATTTTTGCTTCATAAAATTTTTATGTTGTTATAAGCTTTCTCTACTGAATATAATGAATTAATGACACCCATATAAAGTTAAAATCATTTATAAAGTACTTAATAGGTAATAGAATATTTTGGAGAAAAGAAAAATAACAAATGTTTATTTATTTAATACTCAATAGTTACCTATTAATAGTATTCTATTATTTGCAGCGTTGACTATGTGGTGTGTGTGTTTCATGAATTATTTGATTCAACTCTGAAGGAAGAAATTTAAAATCATATAATTATTTTCATTGGAGCTCTATAGGCATAATTATCTAAAGAGTTGAACTAAATGAAAAGTGGCATTATACACATTGGAAAGTGATAAAATTTAGTTACATTTTGTCAACTCCTTCTTATATATTGATTTTCTGCACAAACTATTTTGTAATTAACTCAGAAATTTTCATGACTCGAATTACACTTTACTAAGGGTTCTTATCTGGGGCCAGAACAATAGCTCCTGTAGGAGGTAGAGTGGCTTGCCTTGCATAGTCAACCCATATTTGATCCTTGGCATTCTATATGGTGCCCTGCCCTAGCCTACCAGGAGATATCTCAAAGCATAGAGCCAGGGGTAAACCTTGAGCACAGCCAGGTGTGGCCCATGACAAAACAAAACAGCCAAAAACAAACCAAACAACAAAACCAATAAAAAGCTAGCAACCAAGTATTCTTATCTAAAATAACTAATTTTATTAGTTATAGAACTTAGAACTCAAATTATTTCTAAATACATTTAGAATATAAATAAATATACATTATAGTCTGGGAACAACATAAAAGCCTTATACATTACACATAAATGAATTGAATTATTGAAATATAAACAATTCAGTAATGCTGGATATTGACCACGTTATTTGTAAGTTTGATAAGAGTTAGTATGATGGAATCTGGAGTGATAGCACAGCAGTAAAACTATTCTCTGAGTCTGCCAGGAGTAACCCTTGAATGCCACCAGGTATGACTCAAAAACCAAAATAAATAAATAAATAAATAAATAAAGTTAGTATGATGGCATTATTGGATATTTTTTCTATGTATAGTCTCATAGATGCATCTACATATAATCAACATTTTGTTTGTTTATTTGTTTTTGGGTCACACCCGGTGGCACTCAGGGGCAACTCCTGGCTCTGTGCTCACATATCACTCCTGGCAGGCTCGAGGGACCATGTGGAATGCCGGGATTTGAACTCTGGTCAGTCCTGTGTTAGCCACATGCAAGGCAAATGCCCTACCACTGTGCTATTGCTCTGGCCCCTGTTATCAACTTTTTTAACTATTGGAAGTTAAATACTTATTGCCTATTCTTAAAAATAAATATGCTCAATTTTAATTATAATATATTCTCAGTTCATAATTTAATTACATAAGTTATCTGCTTTTCCTATTTCTACTCTGGTTATAGAGAAAGTAATGCAGATTTTAAAAGACTAATATTAAGTGTTTTAAACAAAAATACAATTAAATACAGACTTAAATGAGCACATTTCCCTTCCATTTCTATTCCTATATTTTTATTTATAAAACTGAAGTTTATCAAGCTTTAGTAATTCAATTAGCCAGTACTTGTTCAATTGACCTGAATCCAAAATAGAGGATGAAAGAAAATATCAAGATAATACAAAATGAAACATTTTGTTTGGCTGAATATCTCAAGTATACATATATATTGTATTTTTAAATTGTGTGGAATGAAATATCAGGTTATGACCTAAATCTTTTAATGAGCTTGTATACAAAAATTCAATCCAAGATAAATATTTATTATTTTCCTTAAAAACTAACCTGCTTTGTGGTATTGGTTCAATTCAGTAGATTTGTTATTAAAAGAGCAACACTGATTCAGCACTTTTATTCAGATGTGAATTTGTTTAATGTTGCAGATCTTGCGCAATAACCTGGAATAATAAAAATTTAGAGATTATATCAGTTATATAGTCATTAGAAATAGACTTCTTAGTGACTTGAAGTTATTCTCTTAATTGTAATTTCTCCTTTTCACATTCACTTGAGTCCTAAATTGTAACTGACTACAATGCTTGAGCTGCTCATGGCAGGCCTCCTGCAGATCTTTAAGTATAAACAAATAAGAAAACAGATGTTAGATTTTATCCTCCTCCTCTAAAGTACAAACATCCTCCTCATCTAAAATACAATACATGATTAGCACAAGAAAACAAAGTCAGCTGCATTCTCCAAAAACCTGCTTTCCTCACACTTTTTTGTAAATCTTATTTGTTTTGAAAAACATTTTCAGCCTTTAATAGAATGTTAATCACAGTACCTGACAAATTTTATAAGGCTATAATTGCATTCTTCATAATTTTACATTATATTCATTCTTATGGTTGCTGTATCGCTAATGCTTAAAACGGTCTAGTATTTGATTCTGAAAGTACAGCATCTTTCATCACCCTATCCCACATCATTTTTAAAATTTGGAATTTAAGCAATGCAAAATGAGGTCAGAACCCGGCTTTGAAGTTACCGTATTTTTTCAGCGTGTAAGACGACCGGGCAAGACGACCCCCTAATTTTACAGTTAAAACATAAGTTTAGGCCTATATTTGCTGTATAAGACAGAATGTTCCTGTGCTGCAATTGTATCTTCCACAGTGAGCCAATCACAACAAGCAAAGGTCCAAAGGTTATACTGTAATAGACGTCCTCTCTGACTCTGGCCAATCTGAGTAGGCATTTTACAGTGTATATTCGGGTACAGAACACTGTATAATTTGCATGCATAAAAAGCCTGCTTGGATTGGCTGAGTTAGAGAGGTGGTCTGAGGAGCCTTGCAGTGATTGGTGGAGGATCGAGTTGGAAAATTAGTTTTGTGGCAATAGTCAGACAATTTTCGTTTAGCGGCATATTGAAACATTTTTCGGGATATACTCAGTGTATAAGACGACCCCTGATATTCGGTTGACTTATTTTTTTTTGTTTCAAAAGTCACCTTACATGCCGGAAAATACAGTAGTCAGAAAGTCCGTAAATTTTCCTTTCCTATGGAAATTTGGAACTGCTTAGTTCTGTACTTCTACATATTTGGCAAGGCATTGTTGATTGTTGTTAATAGCTGAGCTCAGGATACCTTAATTTGAGATTAAACACATTTTTTTGTTTTGTTTTTGGGTCACACCCTGTGATGCTCAGGGATTACTATTCCTGGCTCCGCTGAGCTCAAAATCGCCCCTGGCAGTCTCGTGACCATATGGGATACAGAAAGTAGAACCCCCAACTCCTGGGTTGGCCTTGTGCAAGGCAAATGCCCTACCGCTGTGCTGTCTCTCCTGCACCTAATTATTTAGTTTTTAGTTAATAATCTGGTTTCCACTCTTCTCCAAAGAAAACATATCACTAAGTTAAACTTTTTGACTTTCCTTTTCTGACTCCTGGCGAAGTATAATTAAGCCATTGTTTGTTTTGGGGGTCTAAGTCCAGCAATGTACAGGGCTTACTCTTTGTTCTGTACTCTGGGATCACTGCTGCAAGGGCTTTGAAGACCATATGAGGTATCAGGGATCAAACCCAGGTCCACTGCATATAAGGGTAAGGTTTCCTTATCCATCATGCAAACCTATTTAACAAACTACGAGAGCAATACTTTTGTCCTAAGGACTAGTTTTGATTCTTTTTTTCTTCATTAGATGATGGTTATGATGGTGAGAATGATGATAATGGTGATGATAATGATTTGTTTTGGAGCCTAATCTAGCAGTGCTCAGGGCTTACTCCTTGCTCTATGCTCAAGAATAACACCTGGCTTTACTCAGGGACCCTATGGGATACCAGGGATTAAATTTAGGTGATGCTCTGCAAGGAAAATTTATTTTTTAGTACACTATTATTGCTCTTACCCCCATCAGATTATTTTTAAATGTATTGGCCAGTTTTGCTACCTATTATGAGTTTCAACTTTAGAAACATTGAATCAAGAATTTGGAAAACAAGTCATTAATACAGTATTTTTTTAGATTAGTATCACAAGTTTTATAGATATTTGGCTTGTCTTGAATGAGGATGTTATTAATGTTATTAAATGTTTAAATAGTACCTAAAGAGTCTATTTTTAATATTTGATATACATTTTATATAAATACTTAAATTAATTTCACTCATTCTCTTTGGAAAACATATGAATTTCTCAAGTTTTAAGATATTTTAGGGGCAAGATATACCACAGGTAAGGCATCACTTGTCTTGTATTCAATTGACCTGGCATAACCTAATCTAATAGTCTTCTGAGCAGAGCCAACAATGCTCCCCAAACACAAAGTATACCCTGAGCACAATCAATGTTGCTCCATACCACCAAGAAAAGTAAAAAAGAAGATAATTAAAATAATCAAGAAATTCAGAATTGGCAGAAAATTGGATTAGTGTTTTGTTTATTTGTGATGTTTTATTTTATGTTTAATATTGAACTATCTATGTACCATGTAGTATCATGGAGCTAGAGATAGCAATTTGTAAATTAGTGCAAGAACCTCTAAGTTTCCCCTGAAAATGTATTGAATTCATTCAATTTTAAGAGCACAAGTGGCAGTGTGAAACTTCTTTATGTCCTAACACCTAAAATTTCTCTGTGCTCGCTTGATTGATCCTTCCTGGCAAATCTTACTGCTATAGTCTTAAGTATGTGCAATAAAGGCTTTAGAGAGCCTCACATAGTAAAGAATTGATGTTTCCTATTTGCAACAAGAAAAGGAGACTTCTGGTTAATAACCATAATTATAAGCCATTCTAAAAGTGAAAGGTCCAATCTCACTCAAGCTTTCATGACTGTAGTCTAGACTGCCGATATCTGAACTTCAAATTCATGAGGGATCTCCAGCTAAGTCACTCATAAGTTTTAAGTACAACTCTGAGATATTAAATGATAATATCTTATAGATAAATCTATGATTAACCAATAAATCTATAGCTTCACAATAATTTATAACTAATAACTTTTCAAAAACAAATTACACTCAATTGTGTCATTCTTTAATTATATTAAATTTTAAAATACAAGGTGATTGTTTGCTCTCTAGATATAATATATTGTACATATATATGTATATATGTGTGTATTTTAAATTACTTTCTTTACTCTTACTTTTTTTTTTGTATCACACCTAGCTGTGCTCAGGGCTTATTCCTGGCTCTGCATTCAGAAATTACTTTTAACAGGCTCAGGGGATCTTAGAGGTTTCCAGGGGTCAAATCAGGGACTGTCCACTAAAAGGCAACTTTCCTATCAGCTAAAACATTGCACTCAGCCATTGCTTTCTTTACACCGAATGATAAGAAAATCTTCAGCAAGGGATTTAGCTTACTCCTTAAATTCCCTCTTCTGTCTGCAATCGCTCACCAATGAGAAAATATACAAGTTGTCATAGACTATAGACATCAGGATAAGTTTTGAGTGCTGTAAATAATCACCAACCAACACAAACTGAAACATCCATTCTTACATTTATTGTCTGTTTTAAATTGATCTGTTTTATGCTACTTAAGAAAGAATTCTTGGTGCTTGCTTCGGCAGCACATATACTAAAATTAGAACGATACAGAGATTAGCATGGCTCCTGCGCGAGTATGACACGCACATTTATGAAGCGTTCCATATTAAAAAAAAAAGAATTCTTGGACAGCCTAGGAATCATGTACCCTTAGAATATGTTGTCCTTTTGGGTCATACAGTTTCACCATGTGCTAATGATCATCGGTCTACTTAGTTATCACATTTTCTCATACCTAGTTTGCTCATTTTAATTTTATCAAAAACATGTATTTTTATTGATTTTTCCATACTTTCAGTTAAATTATTAAAAATACTATTTTGACTGCAAAAAAAGAAACAATTCTGTGTGAAGACAATTCTTATGTTCAATTTTCTTATACCCAATTAATAGTTTAAAACTTCTTTTAACTTGATTGATTGATTGATTGTTGGGCCACATCCAGCAGTGCTCAAGGGTTACTCCTGGTTCTGCACTCAGATATCACTCCTGGCAGGCTGGGGGACTATATGGGATGCTGAGAATTAAACCGGGTCCCTCCCTGGTCGGCAGTATGCAAGGCAAATGCCTCACTGCTGTGCTATCTCTCTGGCCCTGTTTAAAACTTTTAAATTTACATTTTATTTTATTTTTATTTTGAGATTTGGACCACACCAAGTAGGCCTGGAAATTACTCCTGGCTTTGCACTCAGGAATCATTTTTGGAGGTGCAAAGGGGTGCATGTGGGATGCATGATCAAATCCAGATTGCTTACTTGCATGGATTACACTCTATCCACTGTATTATCACTCTGGCATCTTTATATACATTTTAGTTATAACCATATAAAACAAATTATATAGAATTCTATATATAACTATATAGACTAACCATATAGTATATTTTTTTTCAAAAACAACTCTTCCATTAATATTCAAAAATGAATTTTTTTAGTGACACATGAGTGACCTAGGGAGTACTGTATGAGGGAAAATCAGAGGGAAAAGAATGATGGAGAATGATTTCTCCCATATGAAGGATAATAAAGAAAATCCACTGGTTAATATCAAATACCCAAAAGCAATATAAAAGAAGAGTGGGGAATTCGTTTCAGTTTGAATATTGCCACTGGGCAGGGTGGGCATAATTTAGGGAAGGATACACTAGGATAATTGTTAAAGGGAAATGTTCCTGCCTCAGAGAAAGCCTGAATGACCAGAGGGAAAATAAGGTCATTGGTAGAGTGTAGCAGACATTGGTGAAAAGATTTTGTTGGAATGTTATACACCTGAAACTCTATCACAATTATCTGTGTAGCTTTCTAATTCAAGGTGATTCAATAATAAATAAATTTTAAAAATAAAGAAAAATTTGACAAATTTTAAATATGAATATTAACATTTAACTTTAATTCAATTTATTTCTTGCATATTTATTCATTCACTTACTTGACAAGTTTTATTCAGGTCAAACAAAAGTATCACTAAAATAAAATTATTTAAAATTTAATAGCATAGTTATAGTTTATTAGTATAAAAATCTGTACTATAATCTATCAAAAATTGTGAATAATATCATAAATAACAATATAAAAACAAGGTCACTTTGTATTTTTTTTGTAGTTTTTTTGGGTCACACCCGGCAGTGCTCAGGGGTTACTCCTGGCTTCATGCTCAGAAATTGCTCCTGGCAGGCACGGGGGACCATATGGGACACTGGGATTCGAACCAATGACCTCCTGCATGAAAGGCAAATGCCTTACCTCCATGCTACCTCTCCAGCCCCGGTCACTTTGTATTTAGCTCTGAAGAAAAAGTTCACTGAAAGTCTAGTATGGATATTGTTAGAATTTTTTGTTTTTGTTTCTGGCATCTGGAATAGTAGAGTTTAGAAAGATTCCCACATTGTTAGAATTTAGTAATAACTCTCTGTTCCTAAACTGTTTATATGAGCCAAATGCCTCAATGAAAATCTGCTTTTCTTCTATGAATCTGAAATGTAATACATGTTAGACTATAAAAATCTTGGGCATTAATTTCCAGTACACTTCCTTGGGAGACAATATTTCAAACATCTCACAGTCTTTGCTGTAGAAATTTAGAATTCTTGGGACAAGAGTAGCAGAACTTAAAGTTGGTGTCTGATTTCTCATAAATGTTCTCTATTTATTTTTCAAAATAACTTATTTTTTTCTCAAAATATTTTACTGTTGATTTCTCATAAATGTTCTCTATTTATCTTTCAAAATAATTTATTTTTTCTCAAAATATTTTACTGTTACTGAGGCAACTTGGTCACAAAATGCTAAAGATAATGAACATTTCAGCTAGCTCCTAAGTGGGTCCTTTCTAAAGTTTGTTTAAAATTTGCACGGAATTTCTAGATGTGTAGGGAGTTATTTTTTTCTTTATTTGATAGCTTAGGAAGATATTCTTCATTTGTTGGCAATATCTTCTTTCTATGGTGTTTCAAGTATATATATGATATATAGGCCTCACGCCCATTCCAAGCTAGTTCTATTTCTTAATATTTATGTTGGTTAAATTTCATACTTTCTGGTTTTCTTAATAGCCTGCTGGTCTATTTCTAAAACTCTGAGATTTATCTCAAACTGTAGGACTCTTTGACCTTGTTGTTTTTCCTTTGCTCATTAGCTGTATTTGAGTGTGATAACTATTGCTTTTCCTACTGTCCACCTGAGCACACGTAGAGGGTTTCCTGATTAGTGCCCTCTTTACACCTAATTTATTTCTACCCTGAACTATTTCTGCTGCTTGATGGTTTTCACATCAGGTGAGATTTAAGATAGTTTAATTAGATTACCTGATACCTCTCCCAGTCCCATTACTTCCCAAATATAACACTAATATGTATGTTTTTTATAGTGTAAAAATCATTACATTTCTACCACCATGAATGTGTCAAAGACTTCCCTCTAACAACTCACTTTAGTTAACTTCCATTTTTTATTTTTCATATTTGCTTTGTATTCTTAAACCAAGGCAATACACCATCTAAATTTAGGTACACTGTATATGGAAACAGGGAAGAGAAAATGGAGTCTAAAAAATTAGTGGTTATCAAACTGAATACCTGAGATTTCACTTTCTCACTTTCAGGTACTAAATATCATGTTGAAGAGATATGTTATGTGTATAGAGAAAAAGCTATTATTGCTTAATTATTAGAAATTATTTGTAGAATCAAAAAATAAAACAGATATTAAAGCTATAAAATGTTGTATTTGCATTCAGTATAAATATTTATTAATATAAAAAGGCAAAACACAATGGATTTGTTTTCACAATAGATAAAATTAGGAGATTTGTATTAAAAATAAAATCAAGTCCTTGTTAGTGTGAGACTTGGACCAAATGGCATTCCTTTCCCAGAAATACCTCTACAAATACAATGCAAAAAGTAAATTGATGCAAGTTAATACAATTAAGCTGTGAGTCCTAGAAGCTTAGATTATTGAAAGATGTTAATCTTTGTAGAAGTCAATTATCTATGGGTCAAAGTATTGAGAATTAAAATTCAAAACTAATTAAGTTATTAGTGGAGGACAATGAGAGTCTTATAAATATCAGTAATGATCTAGGGGAACATAAAAATGTAACTTACATGATACAAAACCCATCTTACTGGAATAAGGAAAACATATAGAAACAGAACAGAGACACCAAAGAAATAATTGCTGTAAAGACAAATTGGGTATTGGTATCTGGATCCCAAGAATAAGAACTATACACATTTAATAATTTCATCCTAAACTTAATGTTTCTGTAACATCCACTTATTACTTAAATATATAGAAAGCTAGGGCTGGAAAGTGAGTGTTGGCAGGGAGTTTTGACTTGCAAGCAGCAAATTTAGGTTTGATACCCAGTCTCTATATAGTTCCCTGAGCTGTCCAGAAGAGATCCAGGAGTAAGTTCTACACACAGCTGAGTGTAGTGCAAAACAAAACAAAAACAAACAGAAAAGTCAGGAAGCTGATTCTTTAGCAGACACACTGGGGTTGAGTGTGGTGTTGGAACAATGTAAGATTCAACACTTTCATTAAAATAGTATACTTCTAGGCCAGTCCTCATCTGCCCTCTGAGGCCAATCTGTGTTTGGCTGGGAATAGGGAACCTCCCATTCTAACCCCCCCTCCACCAAACAAGAACAGGACCCTTCACTGAAGGTCTCAAACTCAATTTACTTGGGGGCCGCAGGAGGCTAAGTCGGGGTGATCCTTGAGGGCAAAGTCAGTAGTAAGCCTTGAACATTGGGGGTTGTGTATGTGACCCAAACAACTAAAACAAAACAAAAAAACAAAACAAAAAAGATGCCTCTAACAAAATGTTGTATGGAGGGCCGTTTGAGGCCCACAGGCCGCGAGTTTGAGACCCCGGCGAGTACTCAGCCTTCTTCTGTGTTCAGCACATGCCCTGATAGTCTGACAACCGGCCACTCAGGTCTGTGTCTGGGTGGGAACAAGGAACCTCCCGCCTTTCCTTCCCACCAACTCTCCTTTTCCCAAATGGTGAGACATGCTAAATAAAATCATTTAATTTATTTCATATAGTTTCTGGCAGATTGAAGACTTCTTTCTCTTAGAAAGTACACAGCTAAAAACCAGCAAAACAATATTTTTATCATACTTAGATAACCTTGCTTGGTTAGAAAAAATAACCTCTAAAGAAAATATACTTCAGGGACCGGAGAGATAGCATGGAATAAGGCGTTTGCCTTGCATGCAGAAGGTCGGTGGTTTGAATCCCGGCATTCTATATGGTCCCCTGAGCCTGCCAGGAGCGATTTCTGGGCATAGAGCTAGGAGTAACTCCTGAGCGCTGGCAGATGTGACCCAAAAACCAAAAACAACAACAACAACAAGAAAATATACTTTGAGCCAACTTTCATACAATCAGTTCAATAGATTACCATCTTAACTACCCTGATACTCTAGCACTCCAAACCACTAAATGCAAAAACCAATGAGGAAGCAGAGGAAGACACCTATAGTTGGGAATATGGAGAGAAATCCTGGCAAATTTTCAAGCGCAACCAAATGCCCAAGAAGTCACTAGCCTGTGAAATTAAGCAAGTTATAGATGAACAACTGAACCAACTTTCTCAGAAGATGAGAGAATCCATACATACGGAACTGAAGAAACTAAAAAGAAAACAAAAAACATTTTAGCAAACCATAACACTAGAATTACACAGAGAATCACATAGAAAACTTGAAGACAATTACAAGCCAAATGAGATAAAGAAGTAAAAAAAATAAAAGACAAAACATTGAAAGGAAATATAAGGTATCTAATGAACAAAGAAAAAATAATCTCCAAATTATAGGAATACAGATGTGTACAAAAATGGGATGAGGGACGGGGACAAACAAGTAGTGAGGAGATAATAGCAGAGAACTTTCCCACCCTCGGGAAAGAGGCTTTTCTAAAAATCCAAGAGACAGAGTGCCAAACAAAATAGACAGTAACAGAACAACATCAAGACAATTAGAAATCCAAAAGTTAAAAAGAGAGAGAGAAAGAGAGAGAGAAAAAGAGAGAGAAAGAGAGAGAGAGAAAGAGAGAGAGATGAACTCTTTAAAGCAGTAAAAGAAGAAAAACCTTCATGGACATACAAGAACACATTATTTGCACTAAGCAATCCGACCCTAAATTAACTACTTAAAGAGCAGTTACACAAAACTAAAACCTCTAATTACAGAAACCTGACTGTTAACAACTCTGATTGAGAAGAACTTTTACTGAGACAAAGGAAGACTTCGGGGGTTAGACAACTTAGTATGTCTGGAACCTGTAGTTGGTCTTATGGCCCGTGGCAGGATGCTTCATGGATAAGGTCTCTCTGTTTTTAGACCAAAGGTTTGTCCTTTCTATTTTTCCTAACTTTTGCTGCCCCTACGTAAAACTAAACAACAAAACAAAACAAACAAAAAAACTATCACACACAAACACACCTTTTTTATTTTTTCTCTTTTTTAAATTATTTCTCATTTTTATTTTTTAAAAAGGGGCACCTGCCTTTTTTATAGAACCTTGAGACACTGATTACTTTGTTATACACATATTTCTGCATTATTTTTAATACAATTAAGTTAAAGAAAAAAAATAAAAGGATGGGGGCCAGGGGCCAAGTAGTCTTAGATGCATTGGTGGAGAAAAAGAACAGAACTAAATATCCAAGCCAACATCAAAGACAATAGAATCAAAAAACCTAAACTGGCCAATAGGGCACAATTGTGCTCCAAGAACTTTTATTATTTTATTATTAAGAATTCCTTGGTTATTAAGAATTATAAGAATTCCACCATTCCAGTGGTGGTGGGAAGACCCTCCCCTATTTGCCTCTTGCCTTCTTTTGTGTGTGTGTGTGTGTGTGTGTGTGTGTGTGTGTGTGTGTGTGTGTGCGCACACATTTTGTTTTGTTTTGTTTTGTTTTGGGGCCACCGCCATCTGTGTTCAGGGCTCACATCTGACTCTGCTCTCAGAAATCGTTCCTGGCAGGCTCAGGGACCATATGGGTTGCCAGGAATTGAACTGGGGTCCCAGGTTGGCTGCATGCAAGGCAAACACCCTACCACTGTCCTATCACTCTGGTTCTCTGCCTACCTTCTTGCTTCATTTACTACACACAGATTTAGAAAATTCTGAATCTAAAAATCATACTCATTTACAAAAGCAATAAAAATTAAATATAAAAACAAAAATCATACTCAAAACAAAGAAAAAATACCCTCAGTACTATCACTGTGATCCCCAAAACAAAAGATACAAACTAAAAACAGAGAACATTTTTGGTCAAGAACAAATATCCTTCCCCTCCAAAGTCAAACACTTAACAGAACTGTTTGGGTTGGAGTTAAAGGATGAGAACACATAACTGGAATAAAGCTGAATACTTTAATACATCTACCAAAAAGACCACAACACTTGCCAGGTAGAGCCATCTCCTAAGGGAGATGAACCCCACTCAAGGTCATGAAGAAGATTATATAGGGAAGGGATGTATGGAGTTTCTAGATTTCTGATGATCTTTAAATGATTGACTATTGTCTAGGGTTACCTTCCTACTGTTCCCTTGTCCCTCCCTGAAAGACTACCTGGTCTGGCCAGATGTCTATGGAAATAGGCTTGTGAAGGCCGACACCATGTACTGTAGTTTTTACAAAATGGAGGCTCTCCCTGCTCAGAACCTGAGAAGAAGCCTTCCATGTGGCCTTTACAAAATGGTGTCCCTCCTTATTTAGAATTCAGGTCCCAACAAGAACCTT
Organism: Suncus etruscus; assembly: GCF_024139225.1. Taxonomy (NCBI): domain Eukaryota; kingdom Metazoa; phylum Chordata; class Mammalia; order Eulipotyphla; family Soricidae; genus Suncus; species Suncus etruscus. The sequence continues at coordinate 84,814,038 of NC_064853.1, read as the reverse complement.
TGTCTGTACTTTTTATAGGTGAGATAACATGGGCCTCAAGGAACCAGTCTGAAGGGAAGTGAACATACTGGAATTCTGCAACCTTCCACTCCTAAATATGTGCTTTCCTCTTTTTATAAAAACCAATTCTGTGACCATACAGGTAGTATATGTATTGTTTATGTTTTCTTATATTAAGTAGGCAATGTTTTCAAATAGATGAGTAACTTTTTTTGGCCACACCCAGTGACACTCAGTGGTTACTTCTAGCTATGCGCAAAGAAATCGCTCCTGACTTAGGAGTCATATGGGACACTAGGAGATCTAACTGAGGTCTGTCCTAGGTTAGCAGGAGCAAGGCAAACGCCCTACCTCTTGCACCACTGCTCCGCCCGCCCCCCCCCCCTTTTTTTACATCAGTTCTTGGCCCTTAGCCTTCAAGCAGAGAGTGCCTGAAACAATTGGGTAATAGATTTTGATAAGCACAGTCAGGAATGTCTCTGCATCCTAGGTAGCTTAATCTTTCTGACTACCAACACTCAGAGAAATTGGTCACAGCAGTACACCAAGGTGTACCAAATCACTTTGAAAAGGCTTGAGTGGAAATGTGGAGCATCAAGTGAATTTAGATGGTCACTTTAAAACTTGCCCATGAAACAGGTAGCCAAAAAAATAGGTAGCTAGTCAATACAAATAAAGGAATAGATGAGGTGGAAGATGGCAGCCAATCAATATGAGGCTCAACTCCTTGCCTTCTCTCCTCTTTAATTTTGCACAGACAAATTGCAGAATCATGTAGAGCTAAAAGGTCCAGATAGATATCTGAAAATAGTCAGGCCTCATGGCACAACTGGACAGAATACAGGCCAATAACAGATGTCTGGCAATGTTCAGTTTCAGAAAGTGCTCATGCCCAGGCAGGGACAGATATGGAGAACAGGACTCTTAGTGCACCATGGCCAGAGACTAGCAACACAAGGACAGTATGATAACAACTTCCTGGGTATAGTTGAGAGACCTAGGGTCAGATATAGAGCACAGAGATCTAGCTCATAAGCCTGTGGCAGCCAAGTGAAGCCACAGGAAAGCCAGGACAATAAATTAAGGAACCATTGAAGTACAGTCAGGAAAAGACACAGGGACACAAGTTCAGACCAAGAATAATTCCACTAAATAAAGAGTGACATGTAGACAGGACCTGGTCATTAAACACTGGAGGCAAGTAGAGGTCATGTGATGGGAACTGGAGGTTATACACTGGAAGGGGGGATACGAGGGACAGAACAAGCAATATTTTTCAGGAATAAAGGGGAAGCTTGGACATTTGGGGAGGAGCCCAAAGCTATTTACTTAACCTTTAGTTTTTAATCTCTGGAAATTTGGAGTTTTGTATGCAAATCTTTCATGCAATTCTCAAGAATCCATCAATGCAAGAAAATCCACTCTGATACTAATGATGTTACTGCAAAGAGTGACAGCTGCCAAATGTGTCAACTGCTGTAGACTAATTTACCCCAGAGGTTTTAATTTGTGACTTCTAGCATTGCCAAGTCTTATTTAAGGGGGTTTCACTTTTCTTACCATAATGATAATAGGTACTTTAAGAGCTATGTCCCTGGAGAAAATGATGCAACTTGAAGTCAACAATTTGGAAAGGATCGTATGCAAATAATACATACTTGGACACAACACAAAGATTCTATCATCTAGGACCCTACATTTGCCTAATTGAGCCCTCAGGTCATATGATGTCTGTGAAATAAGGCTTTTGATTTCTACCTCTTTTGAAAGACTTGCATTTGAAAGCTCTTTGTGTTGGGCTTTAGTATTGCTCTGCTAGCATGTGTTCTAAATTTTATTTTATTTTGCTTACGCTGAATTTTTAATTTTTTGTATTAATTCACAGTGGGCGTATCTATCTCTGTATCACCTCTACAACATATTCTTGCAGACTGAGCAAACTTTTATAATGTATTCATAAGTTCAGAAGAGATAAGGTGCTAAACTTGCACATGGCTGACCTAGGTTCAATCCTTGATCCACATACTGTCCACCAGGCCCTGGTAAGAGTTATCTTTGAGAATAATTAGTGTGTGCCCCTAAAAAGAAAAGAAGAAAAAACTTCTATTATAAAATAGTTCACACTCTTTATATGCTACAACTCAGAGAGTGATGACCCATGTGTTATTAAATTGTTATTATTATACCTTATAACTAGCATTATCTTGTTAAGTATTTGATTAGTAGGTTGAAATGTCACAACACAGATTGAATAGTGCAATGAAGAGGAAAAAAAACAGGTGAAGTACCTTTCCTCATAAAAAATCTGGGACAAAAACAATGCCAACAAAAATTTTATTTATCTTGGTTTGGAGACCACATCGCACAGTAGTCTGGGTTTAAAATTAACTCTGTACTCAGGAATCAATCCTGGCAGAGCTTGAGGGATCTTATGCAGTACAATGGGTGGAATAAGGATCAATCTGATCAGATGAGTGCAAGGCAATGACTTAATCTACTATTTTTCCAACCTTATCCACTTATCTACTTATCATACCCACTTATCTCTCCAACCTTATGAGAGAAATCTTATGGAAAGTTTGGATTGTTTTAATCTCCTGCATCTGTCTTCACATCCTTGCCAGTCATATCTTCATCTCTGCAGCAACTGACACTACCCCTGAGAACTCTCTGACTGCAGCCAGCAATTGTCTCTGTCTAGAGAGATGAATCAAAAGGATGAAGTTTTTATGCTTTGAATGTTGAAGACCCAGATTCAGTTTATTATATCCTAAATATCTAGCAATTGGGAGCAACCCTATTTCTGTACCAGTATGACCCAAAAACTAGAGGGAAAAGTAAGTGTTCTTTTTGTGTGTGTGTTTTATTTTAATCTGTTTTCTTTCTTTGTATTAATAGGGAATATTCTAGCTGAATTCAACCTAGTGTTCTGGAAATTTATTTGTTAACCATATAATTTAAAAGAGGCTGATGGAATGCTGGTTGTATATTGCTTACGATTATATAAAATTAGGAAATTAAGATTTTTATGTGTTCAAAATTTCTCATTTTCTATGAATACTCTTTATTATAGTTAATGTTTATTATCATTTTTGTTGTCTTTGAATTGGGCTCTCTGAAAAGCCCCAGTGTTGTTTTTGAGAAAGTTGGCATGTTACTGTGAATCCCTAAATTTCTTAAGGGAAAAGCGAATGCCCTCTAAGGTGATATTTTCTTTTTGTAACTTCTTTTACATTTTGTGACTTTATTTTCTGGTACCTCAGTGTCTCTCGTTCATGATAGATGTATTAGAAATAAATTAATAGTGTTTTAAGACAAAGCAGTAACCCTAAATAAAAAATTACTCAGCATGCCTAAATGACTCCCAGAGTAAGATAAACATAGAAACAGTCTACATGGTACAAAATATCTCTCCCAAGAGATGTTCTAGCATTAGAAAATAGAGGAGTGGACACAACAAAAATATTCTTCTAAAACTCAAAAAATCCTAAGGAACTTGCATACTCAGTTATAAATCATAACTTTGGCAACATCGAAATACTCTATACTCTGTAAGTTTTGGTTAGAAGACCTGAAGGATAATTTTTCTACACTATGGAATACACTGATCTATTTTTGGTGCCTAATTGCCTGCCACAGCATCTTGCAAGGCTTATCAATAGTTATTAAAGACTTGCTTCTGCTAATCTTCAAGTCTCTGAATCTATGCAGTTTGGGGCAGATGGAATAGTTTTCACACTTTCTATACTGATGTGTATTTGGAAAAATATCCTGGGGTTAGAGGGCTGCCATTCCATGCACACAGTTCTTTACATTCAAGTATTTACTACTAGGTTCCCCTTTCCAATCAAATAGTGTAATCTGTCAGATTGTCTTGCATGGCAATATTAAAAATTTTCACTTAGAATATCTGAATTTATTTACTCGTGCTTCTTTTGGATATTTCTCTGATATATCCCAGAATTAAAAATAAAAAAAGATGAGGGCGAGTGTGCTAATAAAGTGAACACTCTCTGAAATTCTGAAACCACACTAAAACAAAGTTGAACCTCTTCTCATAATAAAATAATTGGTTTTACTGGCTAAAATTAAATAAAAAGAACTATTGTTGGAAGTCTACAGTGACTGATCTGGAACATGAACTAGCAAACTTGAAATCTAGTGTAACTCTTTAGTTAGAAAAATATGGTGAGTTCTTCTACTATCTCTATAATCTTCTAACCTTTGAGAGAAATCAGAATTGTGCTATATTCAAGTACCATCTTTCACTGTGTTAAATCATGTTCTATGAATTTTGTTTTTCCAGTGAATGTCAATGTTGGTTTTTTTTTTCTTTTCTTTCCTTCAGGTTGCCTCCAAACCTGTTCTGCTGTGTCACCTAGTTCCCGACTTTTCTTCTGTTTTTGAGAAACAAAAAGCAGTAAATATAATAGGTAAAAAAAAAAATACACACACACAAAACTACACACACACACACACACACACACACACACACACACACACACACGCAGTAAATATCAGAAGACAGTGGTTACTAAGTGAAACAAAGTTTCAAAAATCATGCTTAAGGGTCAGAAATATGACCTTTTAGGCACACATCTGCATGAAGCAAACCCCAGTTCAATGTTTGGCATCACATGATTGAAATTTTCACTTAGTTCAGTTCTTGAGACCCCCTCACATTCAGTGTGACCATGGTGGTTCTAGACATATCAGGCCCAAACTATACAACATCCTCAGCAATTTCTTAAAAAACTAACCTGATTGACCAAGAATCACCTAAAGATTTTGTTAAATTATACCAAGCTATCAATCCCAAACAAAGGTGTTCCTCCAACCTCCTTTCCTAAGGTTGACTGGGTAGTACTTTTGTATTTATTTGGAGACCACTGGGAATCCTGGTATTTGGAATTGATTTGAATAAAGAAAGAGAAAGAGTTCCGGTTTGTGATCAGAGGGCACAGAGCACAAGAGAAAGGACATAAATGCCATGTTATGCTTTCCTGGCTGCTTGGTCTATTATTTCTTCACTACTACCCTGCATCTGCATAAGGGATTAGAAACATGGTTTGTGGGTGATCTCACAACCCATGGAACTTTAATTTTACAAGGAATAACTTTCAAAAAGCACAAAAGTACTCACAACACTGTGTTCAGCCATTTGAATTATTTTTCTTTTTTTGTTTGTTTGTTTGAGGGCCACACCCAGGAGCTCTCAGGGGTTACTCCTGGTTCTGCGCTCAGAAGTCACTCCTTGCAGGCTCCAAGACCATATGGGATGCCTGGAATCTAATTCAGGCCTGCCTAGGTGGGGCCTTGTGAAAGGCAAATGTCCTACACCTGTGCTATGGCTCTGGCCCCAAGAATTATTTTTCAAATTATTAAGAGTAGTATGCCTAGAAAATGAAACTATGTTGTTAAAATAACTCACCTGGTTTTAAAAGAATTAGTTGGAATTTTGAAAGATACCTTACATTTATCAGACATATTGATGGATAAGTAACTTTGTTTTATATTAATCTCTGTGTTTTAAACATTTTAATATCTATGAAATCAAAATTCTAATAGTAAAATCTTAGTTGACTAAAGGGAAAATAACATGGGCAATTTAGTTGGGTTCCTAACGCATTAGATAATGTTCTATTTGTGGAAAGAGCAATACACATGTATTAGGCAAATTTTGTAGATTAAAATTAAATGAGAAAGTGAAGGGTTGTCACATAGGAGAAATGTTTAACCATCTTAACTTACATGCAGATATTTATAAGTATATTCTAAAATAACTTGGAATTTATGAAGGGCCGACCTGGTATTATTAATTCTGATATTAATCTTGGAAATTGTATTTCACAATATTTAGTAAGTTTCTTTGCCTATTGTGTTGTAATAAGATATTTTACTGTGGGCACCTTAAAGCCTTTCTTACTCACATAACGATTTTAATGTTTTATGTTAAAGAAGACTTTTGGAGAATACATTGAAAAAAGTTCAGAATAAAGATATGTCATGGAATTTAAGACAAAACTTGCAGAACTTACAAGAAAACAAACTAGACCTTCAAACATTGCATTAGGCAGTTTATTTTATTTATAGAACATTTTCTAAATAGAATATTGAGGATAAATTATTTTCTTAAGAATATTTTGTTTGATAGTATTTTCATATTTAAATTTTTTTGCTTTTGACCTATAGCATAAAACAACCTTGCATGTTACACCTACAAGTGAGAAGAATCAATTACACATGAACTATTTGATATATTTGAACAAAATATATCTGGTAAGTTATGGGATTTCTTTTTATTTTAATTGTGATTTTTGTATTTTTCTCCACAGCCAGCAGTGATGAGGGCTTACTCAAGTGTCTACTCAGGGATCAATTCTGATTGGGCTCTGAGAGTTATACAGGGTATTGAAAATTAAATTAGGCTCAGGTTCATGCAAGGTAAGTATCTCATACCTATACTATCTCTCAGGGCCAGTGGAAAATTTTAAGATAAGAAAATAAAGAAATGCGAATCTACTACTCCATTAAAATATTCAAAACTATGCCTTGAATCAATGACCATCTAGTCAATTTTTTGTAGTCTACATTTTTCCCTCAAAAAAGTTTATTCTGCAGGAAGTAGTGAGATTTTATATGCTTTCACAGACATAGAAGAGATAACTGAGTGAATATTGACTCCTGTTAGAATTGGAAGCAAAACAAAACAAAACAAAACAAAGCAGGACAGTTGTCCTTATCTTATTTTGTCTAAACTTTTACTCAGAAGATTTTTGTTTCATATTGGCTTTTAGGGCAGAGTAAAACTTAGGGCACCAGTTCACAGGAAATTTATTGACCATTTTGACACCTGCAAATTGGCAACCCCCTTCATAAAAATACTTTATTTTTATTTCTCTTTAAAATAATTCTTGTGATCATGCAGACAGGATGCATCATACAAATAACAGACTTGTCATATTTTCAAATTGGCAGTCCTTTAATAAAATATCTTTTTCCTTTTTCCTACATTAATTCTGTCTTAAAAATAGCAACCCCGTGAACTTTGGTAACAATTATAATTGCAGAAATGTGCACATGTTTGCCCTCAGTATTTCAAAATAGTGTTTATGTCTTGGAATATAAATATACACTGGGTAATATGAAAGCATGGAAGATAGGTGCCAGAGCAATAGCACAGCAGTAGGGCATTTGCCTTACACATGGCTGACCCAGGACGGACTGTGTTCGATCCCCGGCATCCCTTATGGTCCCCAAGCCAGGAGCAATTTATGAGCACAAAGCCAGGTGTAATCCCTGAGTGTCAACATGTGTGACCCAAAAACTAAACATAAAAAAAAGAAGAAAGCAAGTATGGAAAATAAAATTAAAAGGTAGAAGTTTTCCAGAAAGGATGATAATTTAAGTGAATATAAAACCATGAGAAATGATAGGGTAGAATACAAGGGGACCATATATTTATGTGACTAATTTATTGACTAATGGTGGTCAAGTCATGGTGGATCTTGATATCAGTTAAGTGTTCTGTGGCTTTTCATGTATTGATGGGGACTTTAATAAAGTTTAAAAACTTTTTTATTAGTTTTTTTTAAAGTTTTTAAAAACCTTTTTATTAGTACCACTTGAAAGATGCTTAATGTGAATAGTTATAAAATAATCTAAAGAGGTCCATTCTGGTAGAATATTACTACATTAGCTACACATTAATCACTATTATTATTCCTATAAAAGAAATATTGTTTGACTGTGACCTTACATTGGATTCCATTCTGTAATCTCAGAAACTCCCTATAGCCACAGACCTCTAAAATCTTCTTGTATTTTTTTTCTTTCTCTGACATAATGCTTACTGCTAAGAAATCAAATGTCATTTTAGATACTGTATTTGTATAGTTAACCTACTTTTTGATGCTACACCCTTTCAAATTGTCTTATTGTATTATTGAACTTTCAACATGACTTTTCTTAGGTTAGGACCCATTTTATGTATTTGTCAAAATACCTATCTATGATGAGAGAGATCATATAAATAATTCATTCTTAAAAACAAAGATTCATAACATTTAAAAGTATTCTTCAGAGGCTGGAGCGATAGCACAGTGGCAGGGTGTTTGCCTTGCACGCAGCTAACACTGTACAGACACACCAGTTCGATTTCAGGCATCCCATATGGTCTCCTGAGCCTGCCATGAGCAATTTCTGGGTGCAGAACCAAGAGAAACCCCTGAGCACCTCCAGGTGTGACCCAAAAACAAAATAAATAAATAAAAATAAAATTATTCATCATACCAGGCCTAAGAATTTTTCAGTTAATCCTACATTATTACTTTATAATCTGAGTCTTCAATATCATTTTCTGGGCATATTTTTATTTTTATCAATATTTTCAAAAATATTATCTTTAACATTACATGGGTTTAAATATATTTTAAAGGCATTTTCTGCTATGTTTTATTCCTATTTATTTTTTATTATCTATTTCTGAAGTAGTTCCCTTAAAAGTTGACAGTCTTTTTGCAATATACTGAAAATAATGCCTCTCCTATGAAGTCCCTCTTTGGTGTAAGGAACAAAGAGTCTATGGGTCTTGGTAATTTTATTGCCTTTTCTTTAATAATACAATTTTTTAAGTTTTTATTTAAAGAACCATAATTTAAAAATTTACTGAAATTTGAGTTTTATGCATAAAATATTTCAACACCAATCCCACCACCAGTGTGAGATCCCATCAGTGTTCCAATACTCCATTGTCTCACACCTCCACCCCACACCTTGTCTTCCAATTTGAAAGCACATTATATTCTTCTAATGGGACAATAAAGAACAGTTCTTAGACTTAATAGTAAATATTTAAATTTTATACAAAATTTAATGAAAGCTTCTTTCTATACAAATATTTTACAATAATTAGATGAAGATGCATTAAGATAAAATTTTGATAAATAAAATATGCATGAGATGATAAGCAGACATTGAATAAAATATTTGCTTTTTTTATACAGATTTTAGGTTGTGAAAGAAACATAATGCTTTAAAAAAGATACCAGGCAGAGACACATTGCAATGGACTAGTCTCTTGCCTTGCTTGCAGTTAACATGCTTTTTACATATGATTTTCCAAATACCACCAGGAGTAACTCCTGAACTCAGTTTGGTATGGTTCAAATCTTACCTCTCCAAAAAAATTACTATCTTAAACATATTTATTTATTATTTGTTCATAAAAAATTATGCACTTCACTCTATTTCAGTAATATTTGACAATTCGCCTAAAATTTTTCAACAAACTGTTGAAAACTGTTCTTTAACTTTAACCATTCTTTAACTTTAGTTAGCATGCCATTAAATAAATTTTCAATTGTCTAACACATTTCTTAAAATTGTGCTAAATAATAGATACATGGCTAATCAATAAGTAATTTATACTACATATGTTGAATTTTTATTTAATTTTGACATGTCTTGTACATATTCTCAATTTGAAAACATTTTTATAGTAGGTATTTTAGATATAATAATACTAAAATAGTTTACATTGTGGATTACAGAAATTTGTTCTTAGTGAATAAAATCTTACGTTAAAATTATAATGACAAAAGTAATTTCAAGTTAAAAATATTTTGCATCTAAAAATAATATATCTCTAAGAAAGAAAAAGTCTATTTTTGTAAACTTCAAATTCACATCAGTCTTCAAAATCTATACAATATAATGTACCTACATTAAATACTAAATATTACCAGGCTAAAGGCTTTCCAGAGTGAAGAAAACAATATTATTATAATTTATTCATATAACAAAGAGTGTTTAAATCTCTGTTATGTACTACATAAATCTAACATGGCATTCGTGATGGGGACATATATTATTATTACTTAAATTTACTATGTAAGCTGTCAAACCAACTATAATTTATCATAATATCATTCTAGAAAGCCAAGATTAATTTATTGAAACAGATTATCTGAATTTCATCAAATCTGCTATAGATTTTGTTGTGGTTTTAATATTTCTTTCTTCACAAAAGAAAAAAAATGTATATTTTATTTAAATGGTGCTTAGTGGTATTACTCTTGATTCAAAACTATGTCAGTGTCTACATGCACAGAAGAAACTGATTTAAAACTACATATATATTTTATTTATATACAAATGAAATTTATGTATAATATAGTGTTCAGAAGTCTAAATTATTTGTATAATGAATCATCTGGTTAATGAGGAAGGTATAATGGCACTCATTAATATTGCAACAATCGTACACATGTTTTATTCATTTATATGTAATAGAATTCAAATACCAAGTGCTTAACAATCTAAATATATATATGTATATTTATAACTGTATATGTACTTTTTCTACAATTATTCCTTAGATTAACAAACACTTTTAATAATCATTTTTAAATTTATTGGTGGGGTATGTTATGAAATATTTTCTCTAAATATTTGCTATTGGTGCAAACTAACATCCAGTCAGATAAGTAGCTGGTATTAGTTAAATTATATAATTTGACCTATAAATATAACTAATCAGTAATTACCTATGTATTGATGTGTTATTTTACTATATACAGAAATTGATGTAAGCTCAGCATAATTTTTGTTTGTTATTTTGTTTTTGGGCCTCACTTGGTGATGCTCAGGGGTTACTCCTGGCTCTGCACTCAATCACCCATGGCTCAGGAGACCATATAGGACTCTATGGATCAAACCCAGGTCTGTCCTGGGTCAGCCATGTGCAATGTAAACGTGGTACCACTGTGCTATTGCTCTGGCCCTGAGCATAATTATTTTATTTAAAAATAACCTATCTTTTTTCAGACTATCGCTACATGTGATTATTGGTAATAAGATTATTGTGAATGTCACAGATTTTTCTAAATCTAAAAATTAATCAAATTAAACACTTAAATTTATATTTTTTAAAAACCTGCACCAATATTACTTTATTCATATAATTTTTCAGGCATTGCATTGTGTAGAGCAATACTTGAAACTAATCCAAGAAAAAGGTTAATTATCTTTTTCTGTTTCATAGCTGTAGGCACTCTGGAGTTTCAGTTAGAAATATCTATAATTCAGGGGGCCAGAGAGATAGCATGGAGGCAATGCATTTGCCTTGCATGCAGAAGGTCAGAGGTTAGAATCCCGGCATCCCATATGGTCCCCCAAGCCTGCCAGGAGTGATTTCTGAGCATAGAGCCAGGAATCGCTGGCTTCAGGGCTTCCTGACTAGAGGCAGTAAAAATATCTATGATTCTATGACATTTATGCTGATAACCTATCCTCTATAAGAAGACTCAAAAATTTGGATTAAATTTCACATTAGACTGAGTTTTGATATAGTTTGAAATTATTTAAAAAAATAGAATTGAATATTATATTTCTCAGAGAAATCAAAGAACATCTGTATTTTCTTCTAGAGATTTGTTTCAACATTATGACCCCTGGTTTTATTTCGCTTACTGCCTTTGTAACATATGAGCAAAGACAGATTTTCCATTATAGCACTCATATGTGTTAAGTATTATGAAAAAAATATTCTGCATGTTCATTGTACCTACTGTTTTTCCCATACCTGCTGTATTCACTTTGGTTGCCCTAAGGTTTGCTAGACTATGTCTCCTGCTGGTTTCCACTAGCATCTGCGACTAAGATTCTGGAGTACTCTCAATTCTGCTCTAGAAATCTCTTTCCAGAAGCCATCCAGGTCTTCACAATCAAACCATGTTAGAATCATCCACCAGGTGTGCAACTTTCCTGGCTGCTAACAATATCTTACCTGATTTTTTTTTTCAAAAGATCTGGTGTCAGCCACTTACAATCACAAATTTTGTATCACCTTTTAAGTCCACTAGAACTCAGAGCACTCAACTGAAAAATCCTTATTCACTACCAGTTTCATTTTAATCCAGCATCAAAATTTGGTAAGCCGTGGGGTACTGTAAAGTTAACAGTCAATTTCAAGGCATCTGGATTTTAGTATTATAGTCAGTGCCAGTCACTTACGACTGTGAATTCTTTAGTCACTGCCAAGTTTCTTCGATATGGTTGGCACAGGATGAGTAGACATTAGCTGTAAAATCTTTAACCACCAGACCAGCACTGACTCGACTGTGAGTTTTATAGCTGTGAAACCTGCTATTGCCCAGTACCTCTTAAGAACAGGCACTCAAACTCTCTTCAGGTTGTTTTATGAAATTCAATGAAGCACCATATGTAGGCCTTTTCATGATATCATCATCACTAGTATATCCAGATAATAGCCCAGAAATATCTTCTAATACAATAAAGCTATATAAGCTACCTGAAGAAGGCAGTGACAGCCCTGATGATGCTCACTATATTAAGAGACCAATAGAAAAGAACAATAAGACTATGAAAATATGAAAAAAATTACAACAAAACTTTAGGCATTAGTGGCTAAATTAAAATGCAGTGACTTAAAAGACCTGGAATTTTATAATTGAATTATTAAATAAAGAGGTCAAAATAAAGTTCTCACAAATTATAATAAAAGGTAGAATGTTACAATAATTGCTTTGTGTACTGTATCAAGAGAAATTTTTTTCATCATTGTAGTTCAAGAGGCAGGAGATAGAGCAAAGGGAAACAGTTTAAGAAAGAAACAATTGCCTTGAAGCCAAATAAATAGTACAGTGATTTGGGCACTTGTCTTGCATTTGGCAAACCCAAGCTCAATTTCCAGTACCCTAACTGGACCCCTGCACATACCAGAACTAATTTCTAGGCACAGAGCCAGGAGTAAGTCCTGAGCACAATTCAGTATGGCCTAAATACTAAAAAGCAACAACAAAAATCAAGAAATAATGGTCTGGAAATTTCAGAAGTTGATATAGAAGACATCCAAGTTCAATAGAATCAAAGTTCTTAACAACATAAACTTGAACAGACACACCCAGGCATATTATAATGAACATACCATCAATAAAAGATAAAGAGAACTTAAAGGTAGCAAAGGAAAAGAAAAAAAATAAGAGAATCCTCTTTCAAAATATGCTTACAGATTTCTCAACAAATATATGTACCAAAATAGTGAAGCATTAAAATATATGAGGTGACTATTGACAGACCTGAAGTGAGAGGCAAATCTCAAGTAGTAGTTGTGTTCAAGACCATTTTACTTTTATCAATAGGACAGAAAATCAATGAAGAAATAATATCTTTAATTGATGAATAAGCCTACATAAGATTAATATGTATTTTTAGGACTTGACCAATAAATTGAATTTACATGCTCCTCAGGTGTGTGTGCAAAAATATTTTTCATGCTGAAGAACAAAAAGTCAATAAAAATAATAAAAATTGAATGTTTCAGCTGATTTTTATTTAAATGCTATTCATTTTTAATTCATTTATTTAAAAATTCTAAATCCTCAGTTATATAGTTCCTAAACATTATGTTGACAAGTGATTATTTTATCTATAAGTAAATGAAGAGGAAACATCATTTTTTTTTGGAAGCAAAAAAAAAAAGAACTGAATATAGTATGTGGGGATTAAAGGAGTTTGCCTGACAATCCCTGGCACCTCTTAAGGTCCTTTTAGTGCCATGAAGAGAGATTCCTGATCACTGAGCCAGGAGTAAGCTCTGAGAAAAATTGTGATCTACCCAATACCAAAAGAATAAGATATGAGCGTCAAAACACATGGGACACAAATAAAATAGTAGTGAAAGGGAAGTTTATAGTCATTGGATGCTTCCTGTGATGCTGTTTCTTTTGCTTTCTTTTTCTTTTCTTTTTCTTTCTTTCTTTCTTTCTTTCTTTCTTTCTTTCTTTCTTTCTTTCTTTCTTTCTTTCTTTCTTTCTTTCTTTCTTTCTTTCTTTCTTTCTTTCTTTCTTTCTTTCTTTCTTTCTTTCTTTCTTTCTTTCTTTCTTTCTTTCTTTCTTTCTTTCTCTTTCTCTCTTTCTCTCTCTCTCTCTCCCTCCCTCCCTCCCTCCCTCCCTCCTTTCTTTCTTTTTCTCTTTACTTTCTTTCTTCTTTCTTTCTTCTTCTTCTTTTCTTTCTTCTTTTCTTTTTCTTTCTTTCTTCTTTCCTTTCTTTCTTTCTTTCTTTCTTTCTTTCTCTCTCTTTCTTTCTTTCTTTCTTTCTTTCTTTCTTTCTTTCTTTCTTTCTTTCATTCTTTCTTTCTTTCTTTTCTTTTCTTTCTTTCTTTCTTTCTTTTCTTTCTTTCTTTCTTTCTTTCTCCTTCCTTCCTTCCTTCCTTCCTCCCTCCCTCCCTGCCTCCCTCCCTCCCTCCCTCCCTCCCTCCCTCCCTTCTTTCTTTCTTTCTTTCTTTCTTTCTTTCTTTCTTTCTTTCTTTCTTTTTCTATTTTTCTTTCTTTCCTTATTACTTCCTGTGATGCTGTTTCTTTCTTTCTTCTTTCTTTCCTTATTGCTTCCTGTGATGCTGTTTCTTTCTTCTTTCTTTCTCTCCTTCCTTCCTTCTTTCTCTCCTCCCTCCCTCCCTCCTTCCCTGCTCCCTCCCTCCTTCCCTGCTCCCTCCCTCCTTCCCTGCTCCCTTCCTTCTTCCTTCCCTCCTCCCTTCCCTCCTCCCTTCCTTCCTTCCTTCCCTCCTCCCTTCCCTCCTCCCTTCCTCCCTCCCTCCCTCCCTCCCTCCCTCCCTCCATGACTGCTAGAACCACAAAGAAAGACTTCATCATAAGCTCCATTCCTTGAGTTGCACAGTCACCAAGATCTCTAGATACAAAGGTCTGATTTTACCATCCATGACGAAGCAGAAGTCTTTCATACACCACGAAAACACCGAGAGGAGAGTAAATGATCATGCAAGGAGTCTATAGTTAATCCCATTACAGTATACTTCGGGGGGGGGGGAGAAACCCTGTATCTCCTAGGCCATTCTCCTTCCTTCCTTCCTTCCTTCCTTCCTTCCTTCCTTCCTTCCTTCCTTCCTTCCTTCCTTCCTTCCTTCCTCAGTTCCTCCCTCCCCTCTCCCTCCCCCCTCCCCTCCCTCCCCCCTCCCTCCCTCCCTCCCTCCCCTCCCTCCCTCCCTCCCCTCCCTCCTTCCTTCCTTCCTTCCTTCCTTCCTCCTTCCTTCCTTCCTTCCTCCCTCCCTCCCTCCCCCTCTCCCTCCCCCCTCCCCTCCCCCCCCCCTCCCTCCCTCCCTCCCTCCCCTCCCTCCCTCCCTCCCTCCCTCCCCTCCCCTCCCTCCCTCCTCCTTCCTTCCTTCTTCCTTCCTTCCTTCCTTCCTTCCTTCCTTCCTTCCTTCCTTCCTTCCTTCCTTCCTTCCTTCCTTCCTTCCTTCCTTCCTTCCTTCCTTCCTTCCTTCTTCTATTTTAATCTACACCCAGCAGCACTCAGGGGTCTTTCCTGGCTCTTTGCTCAAAAATCACTCTTAACAGGATCAGGAGACTATATGGGATGCCAGGAATTGAACCTGGGCCCATTCCAGGTAGGCCGAATGCAAGGCAAACACCCTACAGCTGTGCTATTGCTCTAGCCCCTGTGATGTTGTTTCTGAATCACCTGGCAGATGGAACTCCTATAGAGCTATTTATTCCAGAGGATCGCATAGTCTAGAGCTTGTTCAGGGAATTCTCTTGTGACTGAAAGCTTCTGGAATTCGCCTTGTGACTGAAAACTTCTGGAACATCACACCAAAAAGAGATAGGCACACACACATACACACACACACACACACACACACACACACACACACACACACACACACACACCATGATTAGTGACTTAATGCCAGGTCATCCTTCTTCCTCTCAGAGAATACTGGTTAAAGGAGATAAGACCTATCAAAACAGTATTGCTTTAGGGACACACACACACACACACACACACACACACACACACACACACACACCATGATTGGTGATTCAATGCCAGGCCATCCTTCTTTCTCTCAGAGACTACTGGTTAAAGGAGATAAGACCTATCAAAATAGTATTGCTCTAGGGGCATTTCTAAGCCCCATTTTCATGTTTATTTTCTCCCCTGCACTTAATCTACCCCCAGGCTATTCCTCTTCTATGTCCTGTTACCTTCAGGTATCACAGTTCTTTGGTCCTATATATGCATTGTTGGAAGGAAATAAAGTATTGCTGGTCATCAGCTGGGGAGGGAGGCATCTTGGTTCCTGAATGCACCAATAGGAGGAAGTTGGCCCTTATGGATGACAGGGTTAGCACACATAACAGTTCAAGCAAAATCTAAACACAAGTAAGTCTTAAAAAAAAATCACTGAATACCTAATACTTGCTAGAAAAATAGCAAGTATAAACAATTTAGTAAAAGGAAGAAAGTATAAAACAGAGTAAAAGTTAAAAAAATAAATAAAACAATAAAACAAAGGATACTTAAAAGAAGATAAAAGATATGCAAAATGAAGATTGTTTTTTCAGAAGAATAAATATAATAGAAAAACCTTTTAAGTTGACTAAAAGGGGAAATGCAATTCTAAAAAATAGATCACATACAAAAAATATCATTTGAAACAGATGTTGCAGAAATACAGGGATTAAAAATCAAAAAAAAAAACTTTGAATATGACACTAGGAATAGAAACTAGCAAAAATAGAAAGCACCACATATGGTACCAAGAAACTAGTCTAAGCACAGAGCCAGGAGTAATCCCTGAGTATCATGGATATGTCCCAAAACAAAACTAAAAGAGTATTAAAGTGAAGTTGTATGTACATAACTGAATATTGTAAAAGGTGTAAAAAACAGTTCTTTTATTGTAAAATCCAGAGGTAAAATATTATTTGAATGTGAAAACTGAAGACTTTCCCTAAAGTTCAAGCACAAGAGAATATTCACAATCATTATTCCACATAGTGCAATTAAAAAATTGAAATAAAATAATCCAAATGGAAAATAAATAAAATAACCATTATATATAGTTATATTATACACAGAAAATTAGTTTCCACAAAATAATCATATTAAAATGCATAACTATTATTTATATTTTAAAATGTAAAATGCAAAGAAACATTTAAAAAACATAAAATAGAGCAAAGAGAGTACATGTAGGCTTGGGGAAATATTCTGACAAAATGAGAAAATTTAATAACCATGGGTGAAATTAAATGGGAAAAATTATTATACTTGAAGATTAATACTAGCTAGGCCTTCTTGATATGACATTTTTTTTTTCGGCTTTTGGGTCACACCATCACCGCACAGGGGTTACTCCTGATTCTATGCTCAGAAATCACTCCTGGCAGGCTTGGGGATTAAATAGGATGTGGGGATTTGAACCACCATCCTTCTGCATGCAAGGTAAATGCCCTACCTCCATGCTATCTTTCTGACCCTTCTCGGTATGACACTTTTTTTAATGAGACAATGTTACTTTAAGGAAATGAATATATTTTAGCAAATAATTTTGTAATTCTTGGAAATATACCTTTCCATGTTACAACAACATACAGAGTATTAGTCTCAATCAGTGTGACCATTTTTATGTACAGTACTGTGCGGGGTCCTGCAAGCCCCCCGGAGGGGCCCGGCCAGCGGGGATTAGTCGAGTGGCTCACGGACGGCCGCACCTTTATTTTGCAAGGCTCAGATCACACCACACCTGTAAGAAATCTGGGAGAGGTTAATAATAAATGGCCCAAGACATAAACTCTGTTCAAAGGCGTTTATTAAAGTCCAGCACCTTCTTATATAGGGAAGGTGAAGGAGGCAGGCAAAAGGCAATGTCAATCATTCTTTTGGCATGAAAATTACTTCATTATTCCAAATAAGGCAAGTGGGCAATACTTCTTGCAGTATCCATGGAAACATCTTGTGACCTTCTAGCTGCATTCCTAACTGCTTAACTATCAGGAGGTGGTGGAAGATGTGCTTGCCTCAATGATCTTGAACAGACAATGTAACATACACTTATTGATAACAGCCTCGTTGACTCCGGAATGTAGTCTTAAGGAGTGAGGCCCTGTCTCTGATAATGGTACCGGGTAGTGTTGCTCTCCTCCGGGCTAAAATTAATTATCTCTTGCAGCTGCACATTCCTTTCTCTTTGGCCCAAGAACTTACAGCAAGACTGCACGTAGCCTTTAGGTGAAAGGCAGAACTAAGGCAGAAAGTATAGCAAAATGGCCTCAAACAAGTCACAGTCCCCAACATCTCCCCCTTTCTCTTCTATAAAAAGAAGGAAAGTCGTGAGCGGGTGGAAGAACCGTGTCTTAGGCTACAAGGTTTGACCAGGTTGGACACGGCCAAAGCCGCATTTAAAAGATGGCTACAAGCGCCGTGGGGGTGCGCAGAGATCCGAATTATGCGTTGTAGCTTTTTAGGGCCGTGTCCTAACTGGGACCTTGCTAATCCCGTCGTAGGTATCTCCACAGCCGAGAGCACAAGTACCAGAGCGAGCTCCGTTTGTTAGCTATGCGCTCTATCTCCTGAAAACTTAGTGGCTGGAAGGGCGGCTTGGTGACTAAAGCCAAGTTTTCACAGGAGTCACGTGGGGTTAGATGTTGGTAGTTAACCTGAACAGAGGTTTCTGCCGTCTCATCTACCTGGTTTTTAATAAAAGCAGTGATTTTGCGGAAAATCCATGGACCAAGAGAAAAGAGCAGCATGAGGCTAATGAGTGGGCCCAAAATAGTGGACAAGATAGTGTGAAGCCAAGGGGAAGAGAAAAACCAACCCTGGTACCAACCTTGTTCTTCATCGAAATGTTTTTGGAAGTCTTTTATACCGTCACCAATGTGTTGAACGCTGTTCCTAACTAATCCAGTTTTGTCTTTAAAAATACAACATTGTTCCTTAAGGGCTACACAGACTCCCCCTTCCTTTATAAGGGCGAGATCTAAACCACGACGATTTTGAAGCACAACATCTGCAAGGGAACTAACAGTATCAGTGAGAAATTGTAAGCTATGTTTGATTGCATTAATGTCTTGTTTTACAGCCTGAGTGAGAATGCGAAAATTGGACTGAGAGGAGACGAGTGAGTAAATTTCTGTGCCAGCACCAGTAGCAGTGCCAATGGCTAGGAGAACTGCAAGGGTAACTGTTGTAAAGGGCTCACAACATCAGTGAAAGACGGAAGGATAAGGGTAGGGGTTGAGGAGAGAAGCTAAGCCAACAGCGTTCACAATTTGGGTCTGTGAGGGCTAGAGCAGGGGCATTTATAAGATTTAAAATAACTTGAGAGGAGGAGGATGGGCCAGAAGGCAGAGTCCGTAGCACACAACCTGCCCAACAGTGAGTTAATGACGCTGAGGCTGAACTTCCCAGAGAAGAAGTTCAGAGTCATTGGTGTAGATAGGAGGTTCAAACGTTGTGATGCTTTCATAAAACGGCAAAACCGGTGAATAGCAGATCCAACAGTGTTCATAGCTGGTGTTAGAGAGTGCTTGGGCAGAGGCATTGACCATTTGCAGGATGAGGTTCGAGGTGGAAACCGACCAACAGGTTTGATGGTTATTCTAGGCATTAACAAAGCTAAAACATAACAATCATGATAAGCAAGAAACATTTCAGTAACAATATGGGGAGAAAATTCAGTGGAGCAAACAAAATAAGTGGAGTTGGGGGCTTCAATGAAGATGGAAGAGTTGTTAACAATAATGGTTTGATTGCAAATGTCTGATTGTTGAACAGGGGGGCACATATATGGTTTGAGTAAGCAAAGTTCCACGACAGTGACTTGTTTGCAATGGAGGTTGTTGGTGGCAGTGGTGGGCATCCAAGGCAGCTAGGCAGAGTGCCCAATTCAGCATTGTCAAAGGTGGAGTCAGTTAGAAACAGGTTTGCAGGAATGGCGGCTAGCAGGAGGTTTATAAGAAAACAGCTTGGCAGGAGGCAAAATGGTTACTTCATATAAAAATTAAGAATTTACTTAGTCTTCTGGCCTGGGTTTACAGGCAGAAAACATTAGCAATTTACATTACACTAGTTATTTTTGAATACCACGGGAATGTTATTTGACTTCTGTTAGACTTTGGCATAAAAGAAAATTTATAATTAACAATTGCTAATTAAAAAAAAATTTTTTTAAACTGAATATAAAGGATTTTTCTTAAACTTCTAGTTATTATGTTAAAGCTGGATGCTATTTTTTAGCCATAAATACATATTCTATAGGCCTGAACTTACACATAGCAGGAAAGCCAGGTGACTGCAAAGTCCAGAAATTCTCCAGGGAAAAGTTATCCCCGATGGCCATTGAGAAATCTGGGGTTTGCCATCCCCCACACCCTCCGCCATGTTCTTAGAAGGACAAAGCTAGCTTAATACATAATTTTTAACACATGATTTTTAGTTGCAAGATGCCAGTTTGTGAACTGACCAGACTGAACCAGGTTGAAAAAATTAATTGAAATTTGAAAAATGGATAAGGCTTTAAAAATTGTATTATTATAAAATGTAGAGATAACAAATAAACAGACAAAACAAAACAACACTAAACACAACATTTTACACTTGTGGCCACTTTCATTCATCACAACAGACACATGAACAGACAAAAGGATTGATTCAAGACTTATTAAAAAAATTGACAAGCACTTTTAAATATTTAGCTAGCATGTTTGTGAGAAGAAAAAAAAATTTTTGTAGAAAAAATTTTTTTAGTTTTGAGAAGTACTTAATGTAGATGGAGTGGAACTTTGCTGAAAATAAATTTTAAGGTTTAGATTTAACACAAAACATTTTTAAAACAATTTTAATTTGAAGTTTAAAACATTAAGTAAAATGGTTAATGAGCACTGTAGAAGGAGTCTTCACTCTGAAGTATGAAATCATTTGCTGTAAATGAATAGGTTTTCTTTAAATTGGTTTTGCAGTAGAACAGTAAGACAGCTGCAATAAAGTGTTAAAATTTTTATGATTAAACACAATAGCATGAACTATGATTATTAAAGGTATAAAAACTGATTTTAAAAAACAAACAACTGTTTTTACTATGAAGACTTTATGTGAATAATTTGTAAAAAATATTATATACTAAATTAACTAAATGCTTAGATTATTATAAAATATAGTTAAAGACATCTGATACATTTACACACTTAGAACTTAAGACTAAAATTATATTTAATACTAGTTAATTTGCTTATAAAGTTTAGTTACTTTTATATATTACTTATAGAATTATATATAATATATTTTTCATTTATATTATTTTTTCACTGCGACACAAATATACAGATTTGTATAATGTGCTGATATTTTGAATGCACTTAAAATAATAGTTCTTTCAATGCAGAAATAAAGAACAACCATTGCTGTAGCACAAAGTTAAAACTAAGGGTACTATAAAGCACACCTAGGTGTTTACTGTGCATTAAATTAACTATATTGTTTAAAAAGGTTAACCACATTATTTTTCACATAATTTTGTAAATACTTTAAAATAAATTAAATTTAATAAATAAAATTAAAATAAAATTTTTTAATAGAAATATAAAAGACTTAAATTTAACACTATTGTGTTTATTTGGATTTTAAAACACTAAGAAGTTTTTCTTTTACCAATATTTTGTTATCTGTAAAGTGACAGAATTATGACCTTGCTTTAAAATTTTCTGAGAGGCACGAAAAAAAAAAAAAAGTTTATTGCTCTTATCTTCCTGTTGCTTTTTCTCCCTAGAGAATTTTTTTTAACTCTTACAGACCTGAATTTAAAAATTTTCCTAATTTTCAATGTTTTAATAATTACTTTACACCACTTAATGCACTAAACGTAATAACACAATATCTGACAAAGTGTAGGGCTGACAAGGTGAAGCAGAGTCTTCCACTGATAACTCGGGAAGGGGCCAGCACAGTTAACAGCAGGAAGGCTAGAGGCAAATTATTTACAGTCAGCAGGGTGTAATGATATAGAGAAAAAAAAAACAATCTTTTAAGATTAATTACTAATTTATTGGAATTAGAGGGAATGGCAACCGAAGAGGGGAGTCTGGGTTGCAAAAGCACCATGGGGATCCTGGTTTTATTAATTGATTTGAGAATATGCAAGAGATGCCACTTTTCAGATTTCTTTTGAATAACAAAGATTGGGTATACAAAGATTGGGTATTTCAGGGTGAATTGGAAGGCTTAAAGTGGGAGTGGCAGGGCCTGAGCTGGCTGTTTCCCAAGGCTGGCAGGAAAGAGGCTGAAGGAGGCTGAGGACTGGTTTGAGCAAAATGTACTGAGTAAAAGGTACATTAGGCTCAGAAGTTTTAACAGCAAAGTGTAGATATCGCAAGGTTTTATGGCTTAGCAGCTGATACTTTGTAATTATCCTGCTCACTGTGCCCTTAGAATTTTTTGTAGGCACTGCAGCAGTTTCTGTTTTATGACACTCAGCCTCACTTTTATTAGTTTGTCCCTCTGAATTCTCAAGATGGGGGGCCTGGCCGTGGAATTCAGTGGGCAGAGGACAGACAACTATAGATTTAGGAGGGCGGGGGAAAGCCTGAAGGGCAGAAACTTGTGAATTAAGAGAAGCAGCCTGTTTTTGAAGGCTTAAGATTTGTTTAAGATTTTCAATTTGGCCAAGTAGTTTCATTTCTATAGCTTTAAGAGGGGGAGCGGTGAGAGGAGGGAATCTGCCATGGTTAGGGACTGAGCGTCTTGGGCATTTAGAATTTTTCCCCTGGGGTGCGGGGGATCAGTGGGAGGCGTTTGAGAAGGTAGCTGCGGAGGCTGCTGAGCAGGCGGGGGGGGGGGAAGACTTTTTCCATTAGGGAGAAAGACAGGAAAGGTAGTAGCACTGGTTTTTGAGCTAAGAGCATTATCAAGTTTGTTAGAGAGGTGAGACACCATGGATGTAATTGTGGTGAGTTGGGAACTCAAGTCAGAAAGGGGGGGGGAGGGAGAAAGCAGCAACAGTTTGTTGCCGCGTGTGGGGGAGCTGCTGGAATGCTGGCTCTGGGGAGCGACTTCCAGGCACGGAGGGCAGCAAGAGCCATGTTGGCAAGCTGAGACCTGGAAAGTGTGTGCTGTACTTTTAAGGTATGAAAAGGGGCGAGGCCAGCTATACGAGCTTAGAGATCAGAATTCCTGCTTGTCTGCAAGGGCTTTGCAGCGAAAAAAAAGTTAACTTCTCAAGAGACAAAGAGTTCAGCTTTTAGATTCTAAGCAGGAGAGCGTGTAAGGGGCTTGGGGGCCATAGGAGGTTACGGCTTGAAACGGCTCTTTGAGGCTTTTCCAATTAAAGGCTTTGTATTGTTGCAATTGCTGGCTAAGGAGGGGAGGGTGGTGATGGGAGTAAAGGTTTTGGTGGAACAGGGACGGAGCTGAGGCTAGGGAAGTGAAGGGCTGTTTAGGATTTTGCACAGAGGGTGCAGCGGCAGAAGTAAAGATGAAGGGTCAGAAGAGGAAGGAAACTGAGAGACAGAGTCAGAGCGAGAGGGAGCCCGGGAACACTAGATTTCTGGCAAACATCATGAACAAACATTAAAAAATTACAAATATCTTTTTTGGTAACCTCTATATGTCTGCGTTTCAATTCAGACTGTATATCTCGAATGAATTTAAGCTCAGTACTCAATGCGGCACCCATGGTAGCGGATCCTATGGGTGAAGCCCCAAAAGCCAATCAGGGGCGGCGGTCAGAACGACTGGAAAAACTGCAGTTTAATATTTTTGATCAAGGCTAACTCGTTTCTACGCTTACCCGGATGGGGTTTCCCAGCGATTTATGAAAGAGCTCCGGATTCGCCGGCCAGAGTCGTTCGAGTGTGGTGGTGGTCTTCAGCCCCGCGTTGGGCGCCAAAATGCGGGGTCCTGCAAGCCCCGCGGAGGGGCCCGGCCAGCGGGGATCAGTCGAGAGGCTCACGGACGGCCGCACCTTTATTTTGCAAGGCTCAGATCACACCACACCTGTAAGAAATCTGGGAGAGGTTAATAATAAATGGCCCAAGACATAAACTCTGTTCAAAGGCGTTTATTAAAGTCCAGCACCTTCTTATATAGGGAAGGTGAAGGAGGCAGGCAAAAGGCAATGTCAATCATTCTTTTGGCATGAAAATTACTTCATTATTCCAAATAAGGCAAGTGGGCAATACTTCTTGCAGTATCCATGGAAACATCTTGTGACCTTCTAGCTGCATTCCTAACTGCTTAACTATCAGGAGGTGGTGGAAGATGTGCTTGCCTCAATGATCTTGAACAGACAATGTAACATACACTTATTGATAACAGCCTCGTTGACTCCGGAATGTAGTCTTAAGGAGTGAGGCCCTGTCTCTGATAATGGTACCGGGTAGTGTTGCTCTCCTCCGGGCTAAAATTAATTATCTCTTGCAGCTGCACATTCCTTTCTCTTTGGCCCAAGAACTTACAGCAAGACTGCACGTAGCCTTTAGGTGAAAGGCTGAACTAAGGCAGAAAGTATAGCAAAATGGCCTCAAACAAGTCACAGTCCCCAACAGTACTGTGTATTATATTTTAACATAAACATAAATATATTAGTCTCTGACTAAATATACTTTTCTAGAAGTGAGATCTCTTTAGATGATATTTTTATTACTCAGTTTTTCATCTGTACTGATCAAATATTTATGTACGCTAAATCTTTAAAATTTTACTTATTTAATAATTTAGCAAATATTCTATATGTGGTTCATACAATTAATTTTATTATATGCTCAAATAGTAAATAGACGATATCCTTCTGCATATACATATAAATGCATATGTACAATGAAGATCTCAATATCTAATCAATAACATCTGGAATTTAATGGTAGATGTTGCATACTTTTATTTATATAATCTTAAGATTATTCAGGTTATAAAAAATAAATTGCCTTTGATAAATGTAGTATTAAAATAAAATAGCCAGAAAAATTATTAACTTTTTAAATGTATGATTAAAAAAGTATTGTAAATCCAGCACCTCAATAAAAATGACTAAAAAGTAAAATGTTTAATTTTTGATGAATTTTCGCTTCTACTAATAATTTGAAGAATCTATCATTTCTTTTATTTATTTTTGTTTTTGTTTTTGTCTTTGGGTCACATACAGCAACACTCGGGGGTTTCTCCTGGCTCTGTGCTTAGAAATCGCTCCTGGTAGGCACGTGGGGACCAGATGGGATGCCAGGATTCGAATCGCCGTCAGTCCTACTGCTGTGCTATCCTCTGTCCCCTTATACTTACTTTTTTAATATCATGCCCTCAATTTCTTCTTTATTTCATATTAATATTACTATTGGAAACTTCATTTAGTTTTTTTTTGTTTGTTTTTTGTTTTTTGTTTTTTGGGTCACACCCGGCAGCGCCCAGGGGTTACTCCTGGCTTCATGCTCAGAAATCGCTCCTGGCAGGCTCGGGGGACCATATGGGATTCCGGGATTCAAACCAGTGACCTTCTGCATGAAAGGCAAACGCCTTACCCTCCATGCTATCTCTCCGGCCCCAACTTCATTTAGTTTTATCTTATATTATTTCTGAATATGTTTCTATGCTCTTATGACTTATCAAAGTCCTTACAAATATATGTAGCAATTATTGAAATACACTATAAATGTTTTTGTTTATTATGTACAGTTTTAATTTTAAATTTACCATGGTTTAAAATATACATTGATTTTCTTTTTTTACCACTGACTTTTGATCTTTCCATTTGGTTTACAACTTCTGTTTGTTTGGTGGTTTACTTTCACTTGTTTTGTTTATATTAAACTTATTTGTTCCACTAGTTTGTATGTTAAGTAGTAAATAAACTTATTGCTCTTTATAATTTCCTGGATTGCCTACTTCAGAGGCCCTTTTATTCATACATTCTTTCACTGATAGTTTTTGAGGTTGTAATTTTGGAAATCTATCCAAAGTGGAAGATATCTTATCATTTATTTCTGGAAATTCATCGGCATTTTTTTTTATTACTCACAACTTTACCTAGTTAACATAAGAAGATTTCAAGGTCACCAATGCCAGTGACCTCTAGTCTCAATGTCCTATATTTAGCATATGCTTTCCCCTAATTATTACTCCAGATAGTATTTTTAAAAAAATTTAATAACTTCTTTTTAAAAATACAACTTTTTCCTCATTTTCAGTGAGGCAGTTTTCATCATACCAACTTTACCATCATTCTAGAAAGAGAAATGTTATTTGAATTAATGGAGATAAAAGGATGATTATTAGAATAGATTCCAGAGGATTGCATTCATACTACAATGATCTATACTAAGTCCTAGTTCTTTTATGCACTCCAATTATCTTGTGTTCAGGAGCCAATATTTTTACTTTGAAGCTTTTTTATACTCTTTTTAATAGTACTTGTATGCATTCTAATTAACAATATTTCAAAATATGTTCTCTTCCTTAAAAGAATGTTCACCTTTTAAATCTGTAAAATTTTTATCACTGTCTCATTTCAATACTCCTTTTATCTAAAGTGTTCCTTGTTTATTTGACATTAAAAATACCTGTTCTGAGCCTTGCATGGGCCTTTAAAAATTCAATTAGTTTTCTTTAATGTGTTTCATACATTTATAGCATCAAAGAGCTACATTACTGCAAATTAATTTGATGATGGTCTTCTTAACAGCTGCTATTTCTAGAAAAGATAAAAAGTCAATTCCAACTCAATTTGATTTTTGTATGTTTAGGAAATATGTTATACACATACAAGGCTCAGTTTTAGTGGAGATTAGCAGTGAAGTGGTTTGAACTGTTTACAATAGTTTTGCTGTCATTTAGTATTGTAAAAACATTTTTATTTTATTTTATTTAAATATTATTATATTATATATATTATATATTATTATAAAATTATTATATATTATATATATTATATATTATTATAAAATGATGATTTGCAACAGGCCCACCTTCCTTGAACCTTTGCTCTCTGTCACACCTTATCATGTGAGATTAATCTCCAACCTCTATCTCTGACAAGTACTATTTTAATGGATCACCATCCACTCTGGAATCTCAGCAAATTTCAGTGTTCAGACTGTTCAGAGATGAATACACTCAGGGAAGGAAAAATACAAATTTAAGTATACTTCTTTAGAATTCCTCAGAGAATTCTCCTCAATGGTGGAGAATTGGATAGGGAGGTAGAGATGACTAACCACACAGAAATGCCACAACCCCAATGGGGAAGACAAGTAAGAGCCAATTGAGCAAAAACAAAACACAAAGGTTTAATCAGCAACAATCAGCCTAGTAAATTCTCAGACAATGACTTTAATGACATTACTATGAGGATGTTTATGAGCTCAAGAACATGATGGAATGAGTAGTCAGCAAAACACAAGAGAGTATGAGAACCAAAATGAATGGAAACTACAAATGGAGATAAAAGTATGGCAGGGATATAAAATACTCAATATAAACTCTGAGCAAAATAATAGCAACTGAGGAAAATATAGTGTAGGTATGGGGAAAACTTAGACAATATCAAAAGGTCATGGAGGTAGAGATATGAAGCAAAATGAACAGCACACTCGAGAACTATGGGATAAGTTGAGGATCAATATAGAAATCAGTGCAGTCGCTGGGAAAAGAAAAACAGGAAGGCAGATGTGAAATAAGAAACTATATTTAAAGAAATCATCGAAAAAAAATTCCAGATCTAAGAATACGGAAACTGAGTTTCAAGAGGCCTAAATGGACCCACCATAAAAAGACTTACATAAAAAAAACTCCAAAACACATTGTGCTCAGAATAATAAAATGTAAAAAAGGAACAAATTATAGAAAGTCTCATGAACAAAAATTCAACTTACATACAAAAGAAAATCCATAAGCTTTTCTTAAGCAAGTTTGATGGTTTAAGCAAATTCACCAAATTAGACTTTACGAGCCAGAAGAGAAAGAAGGATACAGTATAAAAAGAAATCAGTGAAAAGAACACATCACAAGAAATTTTTTGTTTTGTTGGGGGGTCACATCCGATTGCACTCAAGGGTAACTCCTGGCTTTGTGCTCAGAAACCGCTTCTGGCAGGCACGGGCGACCATATGGGATGCCAGAATTCAAACAGCAGTCCATCCTGGATCGGCTGCTTGCAAGGCAAACACCATTACTACTGTGCTATCTCTCCGGCCCCACATCACAAGTTTTGTGATGAAGTTATTACTATCACCACAGTTTTGCAAGAGTATTACTGAAACTTCTTTAAAAGTCATGCCAAATGTCTCAGCACTTTGCATTGAGTGTGGCATAAACTCATGGCACTTATGGTTGCCCTCTAATAAAATAATATCGAGTATGTCATTCATTATAGCAGTGAGTGTGGTATTCACTCATGTCCTTATGGTTGTCATTTAATAGGATAACATTTCATTTATATTAATCTTATATATTTAATCAGGGTTTCTTCTTTATTACAATTTTTATTTACTCACACATTGATACTTAGCCAGCATCTATAATATAATACTTTTTTTTTTTTTTTTGGTTTGAGTCATACCTGGCAGCGCTCAAGGGTTACTCCTGGCTCTACACTCAGAAATTGCCCCAGAAGGCTGTGGGGGACCATATCGGATACTGGGATTCGAACACCGTCCTTCTGCATGCAAGGCAAATGCCTTATCGCTGGGCTATCTCTCCGGCCCCTATATTATAATACTTTTTAACATAAAGCCAATGTTCTTTTTCTTAAGATAAAAGACATTTTTATAATTTTATAGACCTAACCATATTCGCCCCTTAAATATCCTTAACTCTTCAATTTTAGTATTAAATTTTACAGTTTTGGATTTATCTATTTAATACAAATGAATAACAACAAAATTTTATAGTAATTTTTAAATTTATATTGTTTAAAATATATGTTTTACATTGTTCTCAATTTTTCATTGATTTATATTTTTGTAGAATTAAAGATTTGCTCTGTTATCCTTTATGTGTATCATCACCTTCAGAAATAAAAAAAAAAGGAGAGAGGTCTATCCCAAATATGAGACAAAAAAAAAAAAAAAGAAACAAGAAATAACATGTGATCAAAGTTCTCAGAACTAAAAATTTTGTCCATAGAACTGTATTTACTGGGTGGAGCATGGTCAGGGAGAGAAGAGGTCATTGTGGTGGTCATGAGTATAGTGTTAGAGGTCATTAAAAGTATGATAAAAATTACTGTCAAAACAGGGACCTCAAAAAAATAGTTTAATTCCAGAGCGATAACACAGCAGGTTGGGCATTTGCCTTGCATGTGGCAGACCTGGGGTTGATCCCTCATATCCTCTGTGGTCCCCCTGCCAGGAGTGATTTGGAGCCCAGAATCAGGAGTAACCCCTAAGTACAGCCGTATTTGGCCCCCAAACAAAACAAACAAAACACGTAAATATATACAGGCAGATGTCAGTAAAAGAACCAAAATTTCAGAGCCCAGACTCAGGAATAAATCCTGAGCACCACTGGGTGTGGCCCCAAACCAAAACATAAAAACAACAACAAAATTACTCCTGGCAGGCTCAGGGGACCTAAAGAGATACTGTTAGGTCTGTTCTAACAGCCCAGTGATAAAACAAAGAGCCCACCCGGCAATGCAAGTTACAAAGCAGGGTTTTATTTGCTTAGCTAGCTAAGGGTCCAAGACTTCGATCTGGGACAGGTTTACAGTCTAGGACCTCAAGTCTAAGGGATTCAGTGTTTATAGCCATCACATGCGTCAGAGCCGAATGTGTAGCCCCAGGAGAAGATAAAAGGGATATATAATTCAACTAACACAAGTAATATAATTCAAGATGTTACAAGGCCGGACTTTACAAGACTCTTCCTGAGTGTAGGGATGTGGGAGGGCAGCTATAGATAGATACTAACTTACGAATAATTCTTATCAGGTTTACTACTTACATGATGTGCAGAGGCAGTGATCAAGGTCACTCTGTCTCTATGGGAAAGCCAACAGTTTCCCTGTTCTCCAGGAAGAATGTGAGAATTGAGACATAAAATATATGGATATAGGCTAGGCCTTTGCTGGGCTTGACCTTTTTGTAAGCCTGCCCGTACAATACCAGGGATCAAACACAGGTCGGTCTTGTGCAAGACAAATGCCCTACCTGCTGTGTGATTGCTCAGGCTCTAACAGGTCTATTGTTAATCAAACTTTGCCAATTTGACATTGCAGCATATAGGCAATTGGCTATAATAATGCATCATATATAGAAGTTTTATATGTACAGGTTATGAATATAAACAGAAAGAATACTTTCTAGTGATACTCGTATACTCTAATACATTAAGTGAAACACTTTTATTTGTCTTTCACATTTGTGTTTTGTAACTATGCATCTATTTAATAAAAGTCTATCACAAGAACTGGCTACACGCTCTTCAATTTCTCCCCATTGCCTAAAATAGCCACAGAAACTCCTTTTTCAAAGTAACTCAAGCAATATTTAAAACTAAACACATTTGATGTTTATATTGAAATGAAGAGATTATGCCCAAAGGACAAACCAATTTTGTACTTTATAAAATTCTTAATAAAATAATTTGATCAAATGGATGGATATGCTAGTAATGGTGTGCCACATATTGTCATTTTTGGTCAGGGGTAAAAACAAAGTATCATATTTTCTAGCATATAAGACGACTTTTTAGCCCATAAAAACTTTTTAAAAGTCAGTGTCATCTTATACACTGGTATACTCATGCTGAAACTTACTCCAGCTTCAGGGACAAGTGAA